>NC_058133.1:386254581-386318258 GCF_016433145.1 Gracilinanus agilis
CCCTTTCATCCAGCCATACCATTGCTGGGTTTGTACCCCAAAGAGATCATAGATAAACAGACTTGTACGAAAATATTTATAGCTGCGCTTTTTGTGGTGGCAACAAACTGGAAAAGGAGGGTATGTCCTTCAATTGGGGAATGGCTGAACAAACTGTGGTATATGCGGGTGATGGAATACTATTGTGCTAAAAGGAATAATAAACTGGAGGAGTTCCAGGTGAACTGGAGAGACCTCCAGGAACAGATGCAGAGCGAAAGGAGCAGAGCCAGAAGAACATTGTACACAGAGACTGATATACTATGGTAAAATAGAATGTAATGGACCTCTGTACCAGCAGCAATACAATGACCCAGGACAATTCTGAGGGATTTATGGTAAAGAACGCTACCCACATTCAGAGGAAGGACTGCAGGAGTGGAAACATATAAGAAAAACAACTGCTTGAACGCATGGGTCGGGGTGGACATGATTGAGGGTGTGGACTCGAAACTACCACACCAATGCAACTACCAACAATTTGGAAATAGGTCTTGATCAAGGACACATGACAAAACTAGTGGAAATATGCATCGGCCATGGGTGGGGAGAGTGCGGGGGGCAAAGGGGAAAGTAGGAGCATGAATCATGTAACAATGTTAAAAATGAATATTAATAAATGTTAAAAAAAATCCACAACTCTGAAACGTGACCCTCTATAGCCTCGATCCCTTCAGAATCAATCTCTAATACCACACAAATCTTCTTCTCTGTCAGCTGATCCTCTGCTCCTTCATGCTTCTCTGTGGATCAAACCTGTTTCTCTTTTGCTTTCAAACTGATGGAATGATAAACTCTTTTATCTCAAAGTTATCTGTAACAGAGCACTGAGAAAGGGCTATGTAGGATAGCATTGTAATTGAAAGTAGTTCCCTTAAACCAGAGAACTGCAAAATTCCTTAATTTGCTAAACTGGACCACGCCAAGAAATCCAGCCAGCTCTTTCCTCAACAGGATTCTGCTTTGTCCAGTTTGCTCTTAGTCAAATCTTTTATCGCAGAAACTTAGAGATCTTGGGAAAATAGACTCAAAGGTTGTTCCCCCTCCTTTTCCCCCTATTTTTGTTGTTTAGTCATGTCTGAACCTATGATATCATGGACAATATTATCCATAGAATTTTCTTGGCAAATACAGTGAAGTGGTTTGCTATTTCTTTCTCCAGTGGATTGAGGCAAACAGAGATTAAAAGATTTGTTCGGAGTCACACAGCTAGTAAGTTTCTGAGTATAGATTTGAATTCTGATCCTCCTTATTCCAGGCCCAGTGCTCTGTCCTAGCTACCTGATTTTCCCTTCTAAACCAAGTCAAATGATTATTTGAGATAAATTATACATATTTACTTCACAAACCCTAAAGTACTATATAAATGCTAATTATTATTATCAAAGCAGAGAAGGCCACAGAGAAAAACCAGGTATCTCAAAGAGATTGCCCCTTTCTCAAATTATAAATAGCACTGAAAAGCAATAAGGTCAAACAGCAATGGAATTTACCTTTCTTCCAATTACTGAGTTTCTAGCAGTTATCCTAGCCTTTTCTTCATTCAGTTTGGCAAATGATGTCTATCTTCCAATCAACAAGCTCCCAAATCAGTGTCTAAAGACTTCTTAACAGATTACTCTCCTGCTGGATTTTTCACAAGTTTTTTTTCATATTTCCAGTGCCTCAAATCAGAACCTCCTCATAATTATTGGTTCATCTTCATCTAAGGTAAAACTTAAAACACTGATCTTTCTGTCAGATTTGAACATAACAGGCTTCATTTAATCTTCCTGTAGTATCTAAATAGCCATTTAACTTGAAATTCTATTAGATATTATCTTAAGAAATTTTTTAAATCAAATGTAAATTAATCAATTCTCTACAGCAGTTGTTATTTTAGTCTACTCTGCCTACAAAAAAGTACCTTGATCTGAGGACTAGTTTTCTATCTGGTCCTCCTAACTATCTAATCTCTTTTCATCATTTTATTTGAATGATTGTGTTTCTTTACAAGTCAATTTTGTTTTTTTCTTTACACAAAACTCATTTTTCTGCACCATAAAACAACCTAACTATTCCTATATAAAAGGAGCAGTACCTTATATGAGTATAGTTAATAACATGTATCTTTAGCATTTTAAGGTTTATTAAACTCTTTCAGCATATTGACTCTATAAAAAAAAAAGAAATGAAGTATAGTTTAAAGAGTGTTGGATTTCCACGGTTTAAATCCTTGCTCTTTGGACAATAGACAACTTCTTTGGGCTTCATATATATAATTAGGATATTAGGTTAGTTTTTCTTTGAAGGTCCTTTCTGGATCTAATTTTATTATCTCATAAAAAACAGAGGCTGCAAGTGTTGTTATCTCTATTTTACAGATTCTAATGAAAAAGTATTTAATAAGTGCTTACTATGTATAGGCAGCTAGGTAGCAAGTCACTTAACCTCTGTTTGCCTTAATCCACTGGAGAAGGAAATGACAAGCCACTCCAGCATCTTTGCCAGGAAAACTCCCTGGATAGCATCAGTGTTCTATGGCCCCTGGAGATAAAGAGTCTGACATAGTTGTACAACTTGTGCATCTTTTCTTGTGGCACAATAATATTCCATCCCCATCATATTGCACAATTTATTTAACCATTCACCAACTGATAGTTATACCCTTAATTTCTTATTCTTTGCCACCACAAAAAGGGCTATTACAAATATTTTTGTACAAGTAGGTCCTCCCCTGATCTTTTTAAAAATCTCTTTGGGATACAGACTTAGGAGTAGTAGTGCTGAACCAAAGTTTATGCATTGTTTAAAAGTCCTTTGGACATAGTTTCAAATTGCCCTCTAGAATAATTAAATCAATTCACAACTCCACCAACTATGTATTTGTGTCCCAATTTTGCCATATTCCATTCCAACATTTATCTCCTTTACTATAATACTGGCCATTTGACTAGATGTAAGGTGCTATTTCAGAGTTGTTTTAATCTACATTTGAGATATTTATAAAGCACTTTGCAAATCTCAAAAGTGCTATATAAATGAGAAGTATTATTATTGGTATCATAATATTTAATATATATTACACAATAGATTTAGAGCTGTAAGGTCATTAGAGGCTACATATAGTCTAATTCCCTCATTTTACAGATGATTTTTTCTTAGGGAGTTCTTTGATGGCTTGTTCAATTTCTGTTTCTGACATGGGATTATTTAGGTATTATATTTCTTCCGCTGTTAATCTAGGCAATTTATATTTTTGTAAATATTCATCCATATCACCTAGATTGCTATATTTATTGCCATATAATTGGGCAAAATAGTTTTTAATGATTGCCTTAATTTCCTGTTCATTAGAGGTAAGGTCTCCGCTTTCATCTTTGAAACTGTTATTTTGGGTTTCTTCTTTCCTTTTTTTATTAGATCGACCAGTACTTTGTCTATTTTATCCGTTTTTTCAAAATACCAGCTTCTAGCCTTATTTATTAATTCAATAATTCTTTTACATTCGATTTTATTAATTTCTCCCTTGATTTATAGTATTTCTAATTTAGTTTTCATCTGGGGGTTTTTTATTTGCTTGCTTTCTAGTTTTTTAAGTTGCATGCCCAATTCATTAATTTCTGCCCTCCCTAATTTGTTGATATATGCACTCAAGGATGTAAATTTCCCCCTGAGTACTGCCTTAGCTGCATCCCACAGAGTTTGGTAGGATGTCTCATCATTGTCATTCTCTTCAATGAAATTGTTAATTTTTTTATGATTTCTTCTTTTACTAACTGGTTTTGGAGAATCATATTATTTAATTTCCAATTAGTTTTTGATTTTCCTGTCCAAGTGCCCTCACTAATTATTATTTTTATTGCATTATGATCTGAGAAGGTTACATTTATTATTTCTGCTCTTTTGCATTTGTTTGCAATGTTTCTATGCCCTATTACATATTCAATCTTTGTGAATATACCATGTGCAACTGAAAAGGTGTATTCCTTTTTGTCCCTATTTATTTTTCTCCACATATCAATTAAATCTAATTTTTATAGGACTTCATTCACCGCTCTTATCTCTTTCTTATTTATTTTTTGGTTTGATTTATCTAGCTCTTAAAGAGGAATATTTAGATCTCCCACTAGTATAGTTTTACTATCTATTTCCTTCTTGAGATCTGCCAGATTCTCCTTTAGGAATTTGGATGCTATGCCATTTGGTGCATACATATTGAGTACTGTTATTTCCTCATTGTCTATATTGCCTTTTATCAGGATATAACTACCTTCCCTGTCTTTTTTAATCATAGCTATTTTTACTTTGGCTTTGTCAGAAATCATGATCACCACTCCTGCCTTCTTTTTCTCATTTGAAGCCCAAAAGATTTTGCTCAAGCCCTTTACCTTAAACTTGTGTATGTCTACCCGCCTCATATGTATTTCTTGTAGACAACATATGGTAGGATTTTGTTTTCTAATGCACTCCCCTATTTGCTTCCATTTTATGGATGAGTTCATCCCATTCACATTCAGAGTTATAATTATCAGTTGTATATTTGCCAACATTTTAGTATCCTTTCCTAGTTCTACCTCTTCTTCTTACACTATTTCCTTTTAAACCAGTGGTTTGCTTTAAGCCAGTAACCCTTGTCCCCTCCCTTGATTTACTTCCCTTTCTATCCCCTCCCTTATTATTCTCCTCTTTTTATTTTTAAGGCCTAATGAATTCCCTCCCCCTTCTTCTCCCCTCCCTTTTTTGACCTCCCCACTCCCCTGCTCCCCTTGGTTTATCCCTTCTGACTTTCTCAATAGAGTTAGATAGAGTTTTATATCCTAATGGATATAACTACTCTTCCCTCTCTGGGTTAATTACACTGAGAGTAAGGTTTAACTATTACCTCTTAATGCTCTCTTCCTCTCCTTCTTATAATAGTATTCATCCCTTCCCCTTCCTGTGCCCTCTTTGTGTGTAATAGAATATCCTATTTTTCTTATTCATTCAAGTTTGTCTTGGTGTCCTCTACTATTCACCCCCCTCTTTCCCACCCCCTATATCATCTTAGACCATTTAGTATTCCAAACTCTCCCTATGAATAATTCTTCTAATTACTATAAAAGAGAATACTATAATAGTGAATAGAGTTCACTACAGAGAATTACACATAACATTTCTCCACATAGGAATACAAATAATTAAATCTTATCGAAGCCCTTAAAGGGGCAAATTTAAAAAATAAGAGTTTTCTTTTTTCCCTTCTGTTTCTTATTTGCCTTTTCATGTTTCAATTGATTTTTGTGGTTGGATATCAAACTTTCCATTTATTCTTGGTCTTTTCTGTGCAAATACTTGGAAATCTCCTATGTTGTTGAATGCCCAAACTTTCCCCTGGAATTATATAGTCAGTTTTGATGGGTAGGTGATCCTCAGTTGTAGACCCAGTTCTCTTACCTTTCTGAATATCATATTCCAAGCCTTGTGGTCTTTTAGTGTGGAGGCTGCCAGATCCTGTGTGATACTGATTGGTGCTCCTTGATATCTGAATTGTCTCTTTCTGGCTTCTTGTAAAATGTTTTCTTTTACTCGGAAGCTCTTGATTTGGCTATTATATTCCTGGGGGTTGTCTTTTCAAGGTTTTGTGTAGAGGGTGACCTATGGATCCTTTCAATGTCTATATCACCCCCTTGTTGTAGAACTTCAGGGCAGTTTTGCTGAATTATTTCTTTTAGTATGGAATTCAAATTTATATTAATTTCTGTTTTGTTTTTTTCGGAAAGACCAATGATTCTCAAATTGTCTCTTCTAGACCTGTTTTCTTGATCTGTCAGTTTCTCATTGAGATATTTCATGTTTCCTTCTATTTTATCAGTCTTTTGACTTTGTTTTATTTGTTCTTGCTGTCTTGCGAGATCATTGGCTTCTAATTGCCCAATTCTTGTCTTTAGAGACTGGTTTTCTGCTATAATGTTTTGATTTTCCTTCTTGATTTGATCTATCCTGTTTTCTAGCTGTTTGTTTTTGGTCTCCAATTTACTTATCAATTCTTTTGATTTGGGGGCATCTTTTTTGAATTGCCCAATTCTAGCTTTTAGAGACTGGTTTTCCTTTTCCAGTTGTGAAAATCTGCCTTTTAAACTGTTATTTTATTGCCAAATCTCTTCCATCTTTTTCATCATCTCAGATTTGAACTCTTCAAGAGCTTGTGACCAGTTTTCATTGTTTTGGGAAGGTTTGGATATGATTATTTGTTTGTTCTCCTTTGCTGTTTGCTCTATTGTCTGGATTTTCTCTGTGTAAAAGTTGTCGAGTGTTAAAAATATCTTCTTGCTGATCTTTCTCTTCTGGGGTTCCTGAGTCTGGCTTGCCATTTTTAGGCTAGCTCCCTCTCAGCTTTATCCTTACACCTAGGGTCTGTCTGTACTCTTTAGGCTCCTGATGTCTCAGGTCTAGTTGTTCTCAGGGTAAGCCTCCTGGTGGTCCCTTTGCTTGTTCCTCTGCCCAAAGCTCCTTTAAAAGTCTTAGGGTGCTGCTTCCACAGTTGTGCACCCCTCTGCACTGGTTCCCCACCCAAGATCCACCTGCGCTCAGGATCCATGCCCACGTCTGAGCTCAAGATCTGTGTGCAAGCCTGAGCTCAGGGTCTGTGTTCAAAGTTTCGTGTTCTTTAGCCTCTTGGGGTCTTAAGTCTTGCTGCTCTCAGGAGCAGGCCCTGGTGACCCCAGATGGCTGCCAAAGACTTAATGGGTGCCTCAAATTCTCTCTGACTCTTTTGTGCTGCCTTTGGCATTGTAGGTGGTATGTGTGTGGAGGAGGTTGCTCAGCTTGTGTTTTAGTGAGAGCTGTTTCACCTCTTTATAGCATGGAAATGCCCCAATTCCATGTACCTTCAATTCTGTGCCCTGTTGTGGGGTCCCTTTGTTCGTCTGGATTTATTTTTATGTCTTCTTGAGGAGTCCTGTATGTGTGAGTTAAGAGAGGTCAAGTAGTGGCTTTTTACTCTGCCGCCATCTTGACCCGGAAACCGAGATTGCCTCATTTTACAGATGAGAAACTGAGATCCAGAGACATTAAGTAAATTTGCCAAGGTAACATTGGTAGAAAATAGCGGAGTCCAAATTTGAACTCAGACCCTATGCCTCCAAATCATCAGATTTTCCACTATATTTCCAGTCCCCATAACAGTACAGGGGACATTTCTTTAGGCAGTTTTTAGGAATGACTGACTCTTCATGACACTATTTGGGATTTTCTTGGCAGAGATACTGGAGGGATTTGTCATTTCCTTGTCCAGCTCATTTTACAGATGGATCAGGAATAGAGGCAAAGAAGCTTAAGTGACTTACCTAGCTAGTAAGTGTTTGAGGCCAGATTTGAACTTAAGTCTTCTTGACTCCATATGCAGCATCCTATCTACTACACCACCTAGATGCCCACCAAAAACAGAAGACACTCAATAAACTTGCTAATTTTGTGATTTACCAAATTTTTCCATGACTGACCCCAAAGACAGACATTTAACAAAGCTAAGGTAAAAGAAAACAGTCTTAAAAAGCAACGCCCACTTCTTTCTTTCCTTCTGTCAATATTCTCCTAATCCAGGTGTATTGCCCACTTACATGACTCATTCCTTTAAGGATTGAGTCTTCCAAAGGCAACAGCATGTGAAGGGAGAATAGGATTTTATTCTTTCACATTCAATTGAATACCTTTTACACATCCTCCAGACCAACTTGGGTTATTCTTCTAGTAATGAAATCTATTTGTTCCAATAAAAATAAATCAATTTTGATTTTGAATAATATTCCTATAATGTCTATGTTTGAAGAGTGTGATTTTTAAAAGGATACTTGAAACCAGTTTTCCTTGATCTATCCAGTTGAAATTATCTTTCCTCTTCCTCTGCATGCTTGTTTTGATCTCATGTTCTTTTTAAAGTCTATTATACACTATGGTTGCCTCAAAATATTGTCTATTTATATATTTGACATGTCTCCCCTTGCTAACTTATAAATTGCTTGAAGGTAGGAACTGTGTAGTCATTACCTTTGTGCCCCTCTTTCAATACCTCAATACCTGGAAGCAACCTTTGTAGAATAATTCTTTTAAGAAAGAAAGAAGGAAAGAAAGAAGAAAGGGAGGAAGAAAGGGAAGAAGGAAGGGAAAGAGGAAGGGCAGAATGGAGGAAGGAATAGAGGGAAAGAATGAAAGGAAGGAAGGAGGGAAAGAAAGAAGAATATGCAAATCTAGTTTTATTTATTCATCCAGTTCTAAAGTGCTAGTGTTTTCCCCCTTATCTCAAGAGAAAGGTTGTCATAATAGCTTTCAAAATAATTCTATATTAGGAAAGCTGGGGAAAAAACCATTACTAAATTCCACTCCCACTCTATAATACTACATTTGACCTACATTCAATACAATGATGCATATGTTTCTGTAGGCAAAAACTTAATTATGTGACCATATGAACTTTGAAAGAACAGAGCTCTTTAATCATAAGAGGTATTAATTGGGGGTGGGATATTCTGTGATCTACAGAGGGCAGAGGGGCTAAGCTACATGCAGTAGTTCCTTATTCGTGGTACAACCTTAGCATATTTTTGGAGGAACTTAGTATTCCCAATTTGACAGAAATAAAAACTGAAAGAGAATTACCTTTGTAATTTGTGTTGAACCAGGAAGGATTTGTCTTGAAATCAAAGGGTGCCAGGATATTCAGCTTATTCATTCTGGAGAAATCACAAAAGGAGATGTTTTTACTCTAGTAAAAGCAATTTCTAAGCCATTTAATCACATAGATATATTCATACATGAGGCTAAAAATCCATTTGCTACAGCTGAGCTGTGTTAAATTTCAAGTTTGGGTGCCTTGGATTGTAGCTACAAAGCTCTTTGAATGAATGACTAATCTCCACACAGTGCTCAAGCTCTCAGCTGTAACTTTGACAACCCCTTGTATCTGTTCATCAGTTTTATTCTCCGTCTAAGCCTGGAGGAAATTCTCTACTTCAGCAGAGGTTAAGTTTGGAGTGGATGGTCAGCTGCTGCCACCTGTAGCTTTGAGTTCCATTCACTTCAGGTGTCTGGGAAGGAAAGAGCTCTGAAGTTTTTTCATGAGTGGAAAGCCAGAAGCTGGCCCTCAGCCTGAGAGAGAGGCTAGCAAATGACCTCTCGAGATGCCAAGACAGCAGCGTATTGATGCCTCCTTCTTCTCTGCTGCCCAGCTGGCCGCATCTCCTGTCAGAGCAGGAAAGCAGCTGGAACTGGGTCCGAGCACAGGCCCATTTTGGAGTGCCTTTGGCCTCCTACCACACAGAAGAGCCTCAGTCCCCAACTCAGCCGGCCATACAGGGAGAGAATCTGTGTATTCATTTGCCTGGGGAACCCAGAAAAGCCTAATTCAGACTATGTAAAATGAAATTAATTAGTGCAACCTCCTGAAATTATGTTCAAACCTAAGACTGAGGGAATTACACCTAGGAATGTAATCATTTAATTAAGCCACTCATTTAATGACTTCTCAGGTTTGAAGAGAGTGGGAACTCCAACTCATCAGACCTGACTGTAGGGAGACAGAGTGGTCTGATTGCTTTGACTGGGAAATAATCATGCCACCTTTTTCTTGAAGAGTGGTTGAAGATCTTTATTGTATGTGTCCATATATGTAAATATGCTGTATATACATCATGTATGTTCATTATAAAAGAAAGAACACACTCATAAGCATAATATATGTACTTTAGACTGTGGAAAGTATCAAAATGGAAGCTCTAGAGTCAAAGAACCAGCATTTGGATTTTGGTTCTGATGTTAACTACTTGTGTGACAAGTAACCTAATCTCTTCCAGGCTCAGTTTCTCACCTGTAAAGTGGCTACATGGCTTCTAAATTCCTTTCTAACTAGACCATGGGATCCTACAGTCTTAGGGTGATCCTGCTCTGCTTTCTCAGCTCTGGCAGCTCCCTCCATGGACACTGAATAGAACATCTCTATCACTTAAGTAAATGACCTTTGCTAACCTGATATTTAGCTTTCTGAACTAATAGACATCTAGATAAGGCATGGGCTTGGAATCTGAAAGAGGCGAGTTCAAATTCAGGCTTAGATACCTACCATCTGTGTGTGACCCATGGTCATTCATATACCTGTCTGCCTCAGTTTCCTCAACTATCAAAGAAGAAGAATACCTTTCAGGGCTGTTGGGAAGATAAAAGGAGAGAATATTTTTTTATTTTTAAAATATTTTTCCATGTTTACAGATTTCATGTTCTTTCCCTCTTCTCTTCCCTCCCCCCTCCCAGATCCAATAAGCACTTCCATTGAGTTATACAAATGTTATCACTTATACCAATTTCCATATTATTCATTTATGCAATAGAGCAATCTTTTAAAATCAAACTCTCCCATCATATATCCATATAAACAAATGATAAGTCATTTGAGGAGGGAATATTTTTAAAGCACTTTGCAAATTTTGAAAAAAATACTTACCTTCTGTCTTAGCATTGATACTAAGAATCAGTTCAGGAGAGCAGTAAGGGCTAGGCAATTAGAGTAAGTGACTAGCCCAGGATCACACAGCTAGGAAATGTCTGAGGCCAGATCTGAGCACAAGACCTCATCTCTGGACCTGACACTATCCTCTGAACCCACTTTGCAAATCTTGAAGTGTTATAAAAACAGTAGCTATTGTCCAAACTTGCCTAGGTTGGTCCTCATACAAGAAAAATCTAGTATACCTCCAAGCTTATACTCTTCAGCTTAACAGACCCTGCTAAAACTTTTGATCCCCTGGAATGGTCTCTAATTATAATAGTAACGATAATAACAACAACTAACTTTTATATACCACTTTGAGGTTTTCAAAGCACTTTATAGATGTTACCTCATTTGAGCCTTACAGCAGCCCTGAGAAGTAGGTGAAGAAATAGATTTAATGGGAATAGTTAATATTAATCAATCAATCAATCAATCAATCAATTCAAACCAAATGGAAATAGTTAGATGACTTGTCTAAGTTTACACAACTAGGAAGTGGCAGAGCCAGAATTCAAAATCAAGTCTTTCCTATTCCATGTTCCTCAGTCGAGCTATGATGTCACCTAACTGCCCAAGAACTCAGAGTCATCTCCACATTCAAGTTCAGACATCATTGTAAGATTTGAGTGTGTGTGGGTGTATAAAACACACACACACATACACCCAAACACACATATGTATGACACAAGAATGTATGTACAGAAATACAACAAAACAGTAATATGTGGTTTTCCAAGTCAGAATGTTGCTCACAGGAATTCTTATATATGGTTTAATGGCTTCCATTTCTATTTGAGTTTGACATCGTTGGTGTAAACTGACTCCCAGGCATCCCAGACTACAAATTTTAATGGAAAATCATCAGGTACGCTTCTTCATGACTGGTGTAGGGGAAGATTTACTTTCACTTTCCTGACATGAGAATGTCACCTACTCCTTCTCACTGCAAATGTATCAGAGTTGAGATCCTTTCAGACATTATGAAATTCAGTCCCTCAATATGATTTTCACTATTGTCCTAGGACAGGGGTCGGCAACATATGGCTCTTTCTGCAGGAGCCATAAAGTCAATTTTTTTTCAGGCACTGTTACAGGAGCTGCACTGTGAGCACTGTACGGCTCTCACGAAATTACATTTTAAAAAATGTGGCGTTTATGGCTCTCATGGCCAAAAAGGTTGCTGACCCCTGCCCTAGGAGATATATTTGATTATTTTTACTTTAAAAAAGGACAGAAAACCAGACTGACAAAGCTTTTATAGTGTTTCACTCCAGATGAACAAAATGAAGTTCTAGATCCATAATTCATAAGATTTTAAATTCTGGGCTGGACAAGACCTTAGGGGTCATTTAATCCAACTCCCTTATTTTATAGATGAGGAAGCTAAAGCCAAGATAACTTAAATGACTCCCCTAAGATCACATAGTGAGTAACAAAGCAAGATTTGAAGCCAGGTGCTCTATTTTCCAAAGGCATTGCTCTTTCTTCTATACTATACTACATTTTCTTGGTGGTCTTTCCTTTGAGGGTACAAAGGGATACTTGCATGTTAACCAACCAAGAAGTTCTCAGAACCAAGCAGTATATGGTATAGATAAGAGCCACACCTTAAGAAGATTCAACAGAACAATCTTCAAGAGAAGTTAGAAAATGAAAATGAGAGTTTGATGCCTTTAGCTTTAGGGAATGAGTCTGGTTCTTAAGCACTGATTGTTTATACAGTGGGAGGAATCAGAAATAATTGTTCCTGCCCTTGTGGAGCTTACAGTTTAGTCATGGAATATCTGACATGTGAATAGATAACCATTGTCCAGGGATAACATATGGCATGTGCACAAGATGGAGGCAAACCAGGTGCCTTTCTAGGAAGTATTGTTCATTCAGAAGGTAGTATAGAATATGGGGAATTTCAACCTAACATATATATTTAACTATTAATAACCTTGTCTTTGAGAAATGCCCAGATTGGCCCTTGCCCCCGACAGAACAATAAACTCTAAAGTTCCTCTTAATCATCCTCACTTCCAGGACCATTATATCCTAAATCCAGAGCCAAAATCTCCAAGAAAAAATACTTCAAATGCAGAAAAGCAGAATTATTAAATACATCCTTTATGGGCATAATCAAATAAATATGTTAAGTATGAGACTGTTGAAGTAAAATGAAAATTAATTGTAGAAAAAATGACAGTCCTTAAGAATAGATGGGTCAAAGAAAAAGTTATAGAAACAATCAATAATTCATTAAAGTTAATAACACTGAAGAGATAACATATAGAAATGTTGGCAATGCAGTCAGTCAGTACTCAAAGAAATGCATATAATGTACATATGTGTATATACACATATATTTCTAAAACTTTCCTTAAAAAAGAAAGTACCAACCAACAAACTGATCATACAATGTAAAAAAACTTAGAAATTAACAAAATAAAAAAACCAAAATTAAACATCAAAATAGGCATGCTAAAAAGTCAACATAAAAATGAATAAGGTGAGTTTATAAAAGATGAAGAAATAAGGAAAATTATTAGAAATTATTTTCCCCATTTACATGTGATTACAACTGATAAGATGGATGAATATTTGCTTAAAAAAATTTAAAGCTCAGATTTGCAGAAATAGAGGACTTATTAACACTCTTCTACCTTAGAACCAATACATAGAGTATTGGTTCTAAGGCAGGAGGTAAAGCTTAAAAAAAAAAAAGAAATAGAGGCCTTAAACCACTCTCAGAAAAGGAAACCTCAAAAAGGGAGAAAAAATTCAAGAATAGATGGCTTTACAAAGTGAATTTTACGAAACATTTAGAGAAAAATTAATTCAAGTTTTACATAAACTGCTTGAAAAAAAAACACAAGGAGGAGTCTAACCAAATTCCCTATATGATACAATTATATTACTCAAACCAGGGAGAATTAAATATGAGAAAGAAAACTATCAACCAATATCCCTGACTAATACTGATTCAAAAATTTTAAATAAATATTATTGAGGAATCTATAGCAACATATTATAATGATTATACCTTATGACTAGATTGTATTTATACCAGAAATGGAGGATTGGTTCACAAGAAGGAAAATTATCATATCAAAATCATACAAAAATACCATAGCAATAGTAAGAATGACAAAAATCATGTGATTATATGAAAAGTTTTTGACAAAGCTTTTAACAAAACTTTTTTAAAATTTCTATTAAAAAACACACTAGTAAAAACAGGAATGAATGGATTTTCTTTCTATTTATCCAAAATTAAGAGTTTTAACATTACATTTAATAGGTATAAATGAGAGGCCTTTCAAATAAGATCAGGACTCAAATAATGATATCTATCCATCATCACCATTACTATTAGATATAGTGCTAGAAATACGAGGTATTGCAATCCAGGAAACGGTAATATAGGAAATAAACATGGGAAAAGAGAAAACAAAATATTACTTTTATGATTTAGAGAACCCTAGCAAGTTAACCAAAAAATTAGTTAAACGTTACTTAATCAAATTCCTGAGTCTTAAAATAAACTCTGATGAATTATTAGCATGTCTTTATTTGACTAATGAAATTCAGCAGAAAGATATAGAAAGTGCAATTCCATATAAAATTACCATAGTATATACAGCATTCTTGGAAGCTTACCTTCTAAAATATCTCTGAGGAACTATGTGACAATAACTACAAATCACTCTTTGCATAAATAAATATAGCCAAATATTTAAATACTCATTGCTTGTGGGGAGGCCAAGTCAATATAATAAAAATGGCAACTACTTAATTTACTTTTTTACATACAATTGCATATTTTATTTATTTTAATTTTAATTTATTTGGTTATTACATTAAAATACCAAGTTAATACCCTCCCTTCCTCCCCTTGTTAGAGAAGGCATCATTTGACCCCCCCAAAATCATATATATATATAAAACTATGATTTGCTCATTTCTATTTATCAGTTCTTTTTCTGGAGGTGGACATCCACAAGTCATTTTTCTAATGATATTTCTTTTGTTGTACATAATGTTCTCTTTCAGCACCACATCCATCAAACTACTGAGGAATTACTTTATAGAACTGGAAAAAGAATTCTTTGCCTCGGCACAGAATGGGTTACAGTAACCTATTCCGAGGTACTGTGTGATTTCAGAAAGTGAAATCCTGCCAACTTCAGGGGAGCAGTAATGCCTCTTATCCCTAAAACTGCAGCTGCAGCATCGGAGGGGGGGGGGGGGGGGGGGGGGCTGAAAGGGAGAGGAGAGAAAAAACAGCAAATTCTCCACGTTGTCTGCTATGCTGCCCTTGGAACTATTCCTTTAAGGTTGGAAAGCTCCAGAGATTTCCTGCTCCAAGAAGCCCCCATTTGCAAATATGACTGTCCACTTCCAGACCCAACACATCAGGATCTCATCTATCACAGGATTCTCCTGAGGCGGTGAAAAGAAACCTGGAAGGGAATCCTTCACTGTAGAGCAGCCACTCCTCCAAGACTCCTCTTCAGACAGCCGCGGCTGTGGAAACGGGAAGCCTCTTCTCATCACACATAGGTTATCTCGGCAGAATGAAAGCATGTCGATGTCGGGAGGAAACGTGCCACAACTGAGTGGAAGGGATTTGAGGTTCCAAGAAGCAGCATCCCTATGTTTTGAACGCTTAACCAGCAGTCATCAGAAGTGGGCAATGTTCCCAGCTCTGGCACTGACTCACCAGGTGACAAGTTAATTAACGTCTTTGTGGCTTTGAATGTTTCCACCTGAATCACCCGGACTCTCTCCCATCCTGAGACAAGATGCAGTCAGCGGATGTTTATTGAGCACCAGGAGCCTCTAAGAAAGGCATCATTCAAGACTATTCATTTATTTTATTAGTTTGTAAATATCAGGGAAGAGTTTTAGGTGTACCCACACAGGAAATATTAGAAATGAGAGCTGATATTTGTTTTATGCTTGCTATTTCTCCCCCCCCCCCCTTTTTTAACCCTTTACCTTCTCTCAGTATCAATTCTAAAAACGGAAGACTCACAAGGGCTTTGTGATTGGGGTTAATGATTTGCTCAGGGTCATATAGCTAGGAAGTATCTGGGGCTAGATTTGGACCCAGGTCCTCCCAACTCCAGGCCTGGCACTCTATGCACTTTGCTATCTTGCTGCTCATCTTTGATGTTTCGCAAAGTGCTTTACACTTCTTATCTTATTTGATGTTATCAAAAATGACACGTGATGTAAATAAAAGGCTTTGTGATCAAGTTGGTAGAGGTCTTGCCTTGGAATCAATCAGGCTTAAGTTTAAGTTCTGTCTGACACATAGAATACAAATGATCCTAGGCAACTTACTTATTTTCTCAGTGTTTAAAACTACTCTCTAAGGAGAACAGCCACAAAGAAGTTGTAGATCTATATATTATTGAAGCAAGTTTCCATGCTTTGAATTCTTTCTACCAATGGAATCACAAGGCCAAAAAAGAATATGAAGTAAGCAGTACAAGAATAACCATACTGATATTACAGTATTTGTTTATTAATATGCATAAGTTATATCCATATATCTATATCATGGTATCATATGAGGTAGGCAGTACAAGAATTAATATAACTATATTACAGAAGAGGGAAAATAAACAGGAGGAATTGTAGAAAACTTGGTTTACAGCTTAACTGATTATATTAGAATTTATACTTGAGATACAATATAGATTTTTTTCAACTTGTACAGGTTACATTAACAATTAAATTCTGAAATTAAGATTGTGATGGAGATAATAACTCATATTTATAAAGTGCTTTAGGCATCATAGACCATAAATTTAAAATGTCAAAAGTACTTCAGAGTTGATCAAATCCATCTCATTTTACAGATGAAGAAACTGAGACCCAAAAAGTTAAACAATTTGCCCAAGGTCACACAAGTAATAAGTAGTAAAGCCAAGAGAACCTGATCCCTTGACGTCAATCTGAATCCTGCCTCAGGTACTTACTAAAAGTCTAACCCTAAACAAGTCACCAATTTCTCTGGGTTCCAGTAACCTCAATTAAAAATTGAGTGTGGGTTGATGCCCTCTAAGGTTGTTTCCAACTCTACAAAAGAAATCTGTGACCCTGTAATGTGTGACTCCAAATCCAATGTTGCTTCCATAGCACCATATACATTTTCCTTCATTAAAACCCTTTCTGTTAGTCAATAAAATATCATTATCCAGATTTCACATAAAAAGAATCCTTGACTCCATCTAATTCCATGAGGATTTATTGAGCAGCTGCTATGTTAGGAACAAAATAAAAAAATGAATCTCCTCCTGTCCTAAAGGAGCTTTTGTTCTACAGAGTTAGTGACCTGCCAGGAGTCACCACTAATAGTTCAAGTCATAGCTTGTGTCCTGCTCTTTTCCCTAAAGTACTTACACAGATCTTTAAAATTTTATGAACTAATAAGGAAAAGGCCCTATGTCTACAAAAATATTTATAGCAGCTCTTTTTGTGGTAGCAAAGAATTGGAAACTAAGGGGAGATACCTATAAACTGGGGAATAGTTAAATTATGGCATATGAATGCAATAGAATAGTATTGTGCTATAAGAAATGATGAAAAAGGTTGTTTCGTGAGATGACTTACATGAAATGATGCAGAATGAAGTGAGTGGAATCAAGAGAATAATTTATACAATAACATCATAAAGATAGTGTTGAAAGATTGAAAAATTCTGCTCGATGCAAAAACCACCTTTTATTCCAAGAAGACCACCGAGGAACAAATGCTTTATTCCTCCCCACAGAGAGGTGATAGATTTAAGATAAAAAATGAGACATATGTTTTTAGATAATGGGGGAGTTGGTTTTTTTTAAAAGGTTATTTTTATTTATTTATTATTTGTTTGTGTATTAATTTTTTTAGAACCCTTACCTTCCGTTTTGGAGTCAATACTGTGTATTGGTTCCAAGGCAGAAGAGCAGTAAGGGCTAGGCAAAGGAGGTTAAGTGACTTGCCCAGAGCCACACAGCTGGGAAGTGGCTGAGGTCAGATTTGAACCTGGGACCTCCCGTCTCTGGGCCTGGCTCTCAATCCACTGAGCTACCCAGCTGCCCCCCGGGGAGTTGGTTTTGCATGACTCTGTATATTTATTATAAGGGTTTTATTCTTCTTTTTTCCTTTTTCTTTGCATCATAAAAGGGAGAAAAATAAATGCTTGTTAGTGGAAAAATAAAATATATTTAAAAAAAGATTGTATGAGATTCTCTGATTGAAAAAATGATTTTCATGCAAATGTTTTTAGACTAAAATTTTCAAATAATTCCCACACCCATTTATATGTGTAAGTGCAATCTAAATATTAAATTTGCCATCTTGGCGTAAGCTATTTAAAAATTAAGACCAGTTGGATTTATTGGTATATTGACTGGGAGACCATAATAAGTCCACCTCCAATATGGTGAAACTCTTAAGAGCAGGAAAGATTCTTAAGGAACAATGAACCAACCTAGGTCTAAAACAAAGCATTGTTAAGGCTCCCAGGCCAATAGTCATGGGGGTCAGGCCAGTGAAGGCTACTCCAGTTTGAGCCTGGGCTAGATAGAGAGACTCTCCTCTCCTTGATAGTCTTTCTCTTTTCTCTAGGTTTTCAGAACATAAATTTCTCTACGTCTACTTCTTACACTTTGTCAGTAAACTTTGCTTAATCTTCATTCACATTAAACCTGCTAAAAGCTCATGTCTCAAGAGGTTCTGTTCTGGGCTTTGTCTCTTTTTTCTCCATATTACTTCATTTGTTGATCCTTTCAACTTCCTTTGATTCAATTATAATTTCTAGACTGAAGGTGCTCAAATCTATTAATACTCTTTGCTAACCTCTAGTCTGCCCATTCCAACTATCTATTAGGCAACTCAAATGGTATTTGTCACAGATATCTTAAACTCAACATGTCCCAAACTGAGCTTATTGTCTTTCTCCCAAACCCTTCCTTCTTTCTAAAGTCTTTATTTTACTGTACGTGTATGACCATGCTCCCAATTGTATAGGCTGACAACTGAGGTATTATTCTCAACTCCTCACTCTCGCTCACACTATGAAGGTCAATCCATTTCCAAGGTCAGTAGATTTATATTTCCTGAATATGCCCCCTTCTCTCTTCTGACAGTGCCACCACCCTACTGCAGGTCTTCATCACTTCATGCCTGGACTATTGCAATCAACTACTGTTTGTTCTCCTTAACATAAAACCCTCCATCCTCCAGTGCATCCTCCACTCAGTTGTCAAAGTAATCTTCCTAAGGAACATGTCACCCTCCCTACTTAATAAACTATGGCTTTCTATCACCTTCAGGATCAAATACAAAATCCTCTTGTGTTCAAAGACTTTTATCACTTTCCCCACTTCCCCACTTTTCCAGTCCTCTTACAAATTACACTCATCCTTTTCTATGAAATGGTAACACTGGCTTCCATGGTGTTCTATGAGTAAGATACTCCATTTTCTGGCTATGAGTATTTTCACTCTCTCTCTACCTCCTGGATTCCCTGGCTTCCTTCAAGTTCCAACTAAAACCACACCTTCTACAGGAAACTTTTCTTGATTCCTCTTCATTCTAGTACATTCTTTCTATTGATTATTTCCAGTCTATTCTGCATATAGCTTGTTTATATCTAGTTTGCATGTTGTGTCCCTAATTAGATTGTGAGTTCCTAGACAACAAAGACTCTCTTTTGCCTTTCCTTGTATCCCTAGCATTTAGGACAGTTCCTGGCATGTAGTAGGTGCTTAATAAATATTTTTTGATTGACTAACCCAGTATGAAAAATAAAAAGTTAAAACCAGTGCTTTTTTTTCAGTGCCCTATTCTGACACACTCTTCCATATACACTCACATAAACATACACATGTATGCTCACAACACTTTAAAAGATAATTAATTTAATCAATAAGGCACTTTCTTCAGTTGTTGCAAAGCACAGCCCCTCCACTGAATAAGTAGTTTCATGAATTGTTGCAAACAAAAAATCCATCCCTTGGTAACCAGGCTTTTGGTACAGAACCTTTCTACACTTAGCTAGATAGATACTCAAATGATAACTTTCAAAGAATCCTCTGAAGCCTTTCTGACTTGGTAGTATCTCGTGGTCTATTGGCCTCTAACTTTTGAGAACCTGGGGCCATCCTCACGGTACAATAAGATACTGCTATAGACTGTTAGTGCATATACATCTGTATAGCTACCTTCATGTCACTCTATCTCTATCTACATCTATATTTGTATTTCTATGACATGTCTTTAAATATCGTGTTTCTTTTTGTTTGGATCTGTGATTTCTTCTGTGTAGGGATTCTCCTACAGATACCCTTAAGGAGGGGTCACACAACAAGGATGTGTCAGAGGTAGAACTTGAAACCAGGACAATTTGTATTTAGAACTGGTCATTTATCATTGTAGGTAATTAATGATTTTTGTTTTTCAGAAGAAAAAAATGGAAAAGACTTACATGAACTGATGCTAGGTGAAGTGAATAGACCCAGAACAGTGTACACAGTAACAGCAATATTTTTAAATGAACAACTGTGAATAATCTAGTATCTCATCAATACAATGATCTAAGAAAGTCTTATAGATTCATGATGAAATATGCCATCTACCTCCAGAAAAAGAACTAAAAAAATCTGAATTCAAACTAAAACATACTATACTTCATTTTCTTTTTCTTTTTAGTTCTCTTCTACAAAATGACTAATATGGAAAAATGTTTTACATGAATCCATATATAAAATCTATATGAGATTGCTTATCATATCAGGGAACAGGAAGGTAGGGAGAGAATTTGAAACTTAAAATTAAAAAAAAGAATGTTAAAATTATTTTTTACATGAGAATTTGTTTCTGTTGAATAAGCATGTGTATTTATTAAATTTAACAAACATTATGTTTTGTTATGTTACATATTATATTGATACATATATTTAAATGGTAACAAAAAAGAAAAATATTTTTACATGTTATTGATGAAAAATAAAATATTTTAAAAATTAGATTGAAATAATTTTAAAATAATAAAGGTAATGAAATTTTTTTTAATCTTAAGTTTTTCAAAATATCCTGAATTGCTCTATGTTGAAACTAGTCTAAAATCTTTCACTAGTCTTTTCATGCAGTGGTAAATAGTTAATGAAGCCACAAAAAGAAGCTTGAGGAAAAATACTTTTGATAGTTTCCTAAATCCTAAAATTAATAATACTTATTGTCTGGACCTGGGATTTCATCCCTTCGGTAATTCCCTGGTATGCCAGTTCTTCTGCAGCTTCATAGAATTGCAACTTCCAGAATTAGAGCTTGAAGGAGCCATA
Source organism: Gracilinanus agilis (assembly GCF_016433145.1). Taxonomy (NCBI): domain Eukaryota; kingdom Metazoa; phylum Chordata; class Mammalia; order Didelphimorphia; family Didelphidae; genus Gracilinanus; species Gracilinanus agilis. Next base: position 386,275,447 of record NC_058133.1, read on the forward strand.
GGGGGTCACCTTTTCCAACCTCTTTATTTTACAGATAAAGAAATTGAGTCCCAACATAGTTTAGTGACTTGTTCAAGGTCACATAGATAGTAAGTATTAAAAGTATGATTTGTACCCACATTCTGATTCAAGAAAAAAAATTCTTCCTACTCTACTACTGTCTTATTATGGTCATGTAGCTAGTGTATGCCAAAAGCAATGCCAAGATCTTTCTTATTATAAGTTTCTACATATTAGTATCATGCTGATATTAATAATCATTATAAGAGGTTAAAATGCTAAGTTTTTAAGAAAAATTGGACTTTTCCAGAATGTAATTTCTCAGAGGCTTCTTCTGAATTTTTAGTACTCAAGCCTTCCTAATTTACACAGCTGCTTTAAGGCATTGGATACTTCCAAATATTTCAGGGCTTTGATGTACAAGGAGGTATTTTTACACTCAAATAAAATGCAACTTTTAACATGAACCTCAAAGAAATGTAGACCATCAAACCTACAGCTTAAATATTTCAATACTTTTCCTTTAAATTCTCCTCTGTTCTTTAGAAATAATAAACAACCACCCTTGAAAAAAATAAATCAATCAATGCAGAGAAGCAGCGATGGTTAGTTTATTTATACAAAACCTTCAGGAAATGAGGGCAGAAGTAGAGACGTTAACTTAGAAAGTTTGTGGGTTAGTAACTAAGTATAACTCTGTACAACTTTGAAGTATTAGAAAATCCTTTTCTAAATAGCTCTATTCCCATGATCCTCCCTTCCCAGAAGTAGTACAATTATTTAAGCTTTTTGCCTAGCATACTGCCAAATGGGAAGTAGGTCACCAATTGACTTACAGATCGGTAATAGGGTAATATTAATTAATCCAAGTATGTAGTAATAATAACCTAAAATGCAAAACTCATAATCTCTCCTTACTGTAAATTTATCAATTCTGATTTTGAGAGCCATGTATATATCTTGTATAAAGAGGAGGATAGAGCTATAGTTCTTGTATCTAGAGGAAGTGATACTTTTTCTTCTGAGCTTTTCAATCATTCTTGAATAGTAAACCCAAGACCCAGTAGTACAAATTGATTGGATTATACTTAGCAACAGGAGAAACCATCTGGGAGTCTTGCATAAACTGCTCAATTTCACATGAACATCCTTATTAGATAACTAAGTTCTCATGCTATTTGCAAATATGACAAATTTTCTCCATTTAAAGCTTTTTTAAATGAACAAAAATCTATTTTCTCTTAGTCCTAGTCCTCCACCCTATGGTGGTGGAGAGAGAAAAACTAAATTTATTATGGCAAATACATATATATATATGTATAAATATGTGCGCATATGTATTCAAACACACATACACACATATATAATCAAGGAAGCCAAATTCTCTCATTATTCATATTAAAAAAATCTTTGTCTCATTCCTTGCCCTAAATCCATAATTTCTCTGTCAAGAGGTTGATAGTATATTTCATCACTTGTCTTCTGGATTCATGAATAGTCATTGTGTTGATAATAGTTCTTACAGCTTTCAAAATTACTTGTCTGCATAGTGCTGTTCTTACTGTATAAATTGTTCTCCCAGTTTTTCTATTTCATTCTTCATTAGCTTGGGTAAGTCTTCAAAATTGTTCATTTTTGTGATATCAGTGTTATATATAGCTTGTCCTTTTGGTGCTGCTTATTTTATTCTGCATCAGTTCATAGAACTCTTTCCATGTCCCTTTGAAATTCTCTCTTACCTCAACAGCATAGAGCATGCCATCACATTCCTATACCACAACTTACTCAACCATTCCTCATTTGACAAATATGACTCAATTACTTTGATACAAGGCTGAAAAATAGGCAGTGATGTAACATTTCCCCATTGTTTTATACACACATGCACATAATTATGTTTCTTTTTTTTTTACACTAATACTTCTTGAAAATTTCCCTAAAATGATATAATTTCATCGTTGATAAAAATGGAACCAACACATTTGGAACCTAAAATGACAACCCTCTATATGGTGTAAGAAGAATCTGGAATGGTACTTAAGAAAATGAAGCCAGGAAAAATGAGTGGGTGTAGAGGTCCAAGTACATACTAAGGAAATCTGTGCTGTGACAATACCATTTTGAATGTACTGAGTGATTTTCTTGCAAGGTACCTGAAGGAGGATAATTACCAAAGGAATGGAAAAAATCAGAGATGATATTTTCCTTAAAAGATTGAGAAGACATCAATAGCTACCGACTCATTTACCTACTTTTTCATATTTATAAAATCTTAATGAGAATTATTTATGTATCATTGATGAAAATATAAAATAAGAATAGTTAGGCTTTTTCTATTTGCTATGTCACATCTTTACAGTTACACAGTTGACTAAAACATGAAGAGAATACACAGTCACATTGTGTTTATTGTTTGTTGATTATAAAAATGCTATTTAGTTTGGTAGAGCAAATATCAGCCTTAAAGGTCCTTTTTTCATATATTAAGATATTATAAGATTCCTTATAGAATATAACCTTGGAGATAAGTGTTTAGAAACTCTTTTGGAGATAACTGTTTAGCAACTTTAATTATAAAGGTAAAACAAGGCATTCTATAGTTGACAAAAATGTTTGTCACTCTAATGGAAGCTAACAACAAGCAAACAGACACAAAGCAATATATATATATTTATATACAGACACAAACAGGATAAATAGGGAATAATTAGAAGAGGGAAAGCTCTGAAATAGTAGATATGATATATAATTAAAATAGATTTAAAATCTAGACTTTAGAAAGAAAATTTTATAATTGAATAATCTAATCATTAAAAACAACTCCATGTTGGCCAAGGAAAGACAGACACTTCATGAATACAATGGAATAATAAAAGATTGGCACATTGAGAAAAGTAGTCCACAACTTCCAAATTCCAACTGAAGGCTATGTCCCTTAGTCCTCTTCTTTGAGTTTAACTATGGCATTCTCTTTCAATCTGACCAACACACAGAACTTGATCGCCAGACCTATGGTTTTTGTGAGGGGTGGAGGCACTGCATTACCCAACTGCTTTTGTATAAATAAATAGTGTTAGAAGTAGAAGTTAAGAAGACTTCTTGTAGAAGATGGAACTTCATTTGGGACTTTAAAAAGATTTTATATAGATGGGAGAGTAGGTATAGGTATAGATAATTATTGATGTTAGCTTGATATCCTTTTTCAGAATTAAAAAGGGCTGAGGATTTTCCCCACACTTTTGTAATCTTTTCCCTTTCTTGCTTTTCCCCCCAAATTTTAAAATTATATATGTAATAACTATCCCCACAAAAAACCATTTAAATAACTGCATTAAAAATTAAGTGCAAAACCACAAACTCCACATTGTTTACAATTTCTTTGAAAACATGTTAATTATAAATGTGTGTTAATATAAATATCTCTGCTTTTGAGTTCTCTTGATTTGTTTTACTTTGATAACTTCTCTTGATTCAGTGAATTATTTCTTAAAATGCAATCATGATATGTATTATTCTTTTTTCTTCTCTTTTCATCTCCATATATTCCCCTTCTTTTCTTTATGTTTCCAATATTTGTCACCTCTAATAACTTATTACAATCCATTACATTTAAATATCATAATCTATTTAGTCATTTATCCCAATAATTGCATTTGTGTTATTTCCAGTTATTTTCTCATTACAAACAAGGCTTCCATGAGAATTTTCATACATACCCATCTTTTTACCCTCTCAATGATGCCATTAGGGCCCATTTCTAGAAATGGGACCCCTAGGACAATGAGCATGAATATCTTTACAGTTCTAAATGTATTTTTCATCTTGTTTTCTAAAAAAAAACACACAACTGCTTTAGTCCTATTTCTCCATTTTCCTATCAACATTTAATCTGATCACTTTAACCCATCTGGTTCTCAATTAAAATATGTTATCAGGACCATATTTAACTAAATTAGTCCTTAGGCAGTAGAGGCAAGTAAGGTTACTAGGATCATACTCTTTTCAAAACCAAGTCTTTCCAAATTAGTCATACCCAGTGAAACTTTTGTTCCAATGTTATAACCCCTTTCTTGTTTATTAGTTCCTCAGTGCCTTCACAGTCATTTCACCTCTGACATGGATCTTTTCTTTTTAGACTTGGTCCAATCTTGCTGTTTTTCTTCATTTTGTTCTCTTTGGTGACATTTTTACTTTCTCTATTACCACATGCAGGACTGTGTGATGTTAGGATCCAAATGTGATGATTCCATTGTCCTTGAAACAAAGCACAGTTTGCTAAAATGACTTTTTGGAAATTTCTTCTATATGTTGTCCTCTTTTCATTTTTATTAGGAACATTCGGAATGCCTTTGCTTAATTGGATAACATACAGAACTTTTCTTAAATGGGATTTTCCCTCAATTTTTTTTCTGTTTTATGAGTCAATATTGCTTTTAGTCATTCATCATTCTTTTTTTTCATTTCATTTTATTTTATTTTTTAAATTTAAACATTTATTAATATTCATTTTTAACATGGTTACATGATTCATGCTCCTACTTTTCCCTTCACCCCCCGCACTCTCCCCACCCATGGCCGATGCACATTTCCACTGGTTTTGTCATGTGTCCTTGATCAAGACCTATTTCCAAATTGTTGGTAGTTGCATTGGTGTGGTAGTTTCGAGTCCACATCCTTAATCATGTCCACCCGACCCATGCGTTCAAGCAGTTGTTTTTCTTATATGTTTTCTCTCCCGCAGTCCTTCCTCTGAATGTAGGTAGCATCTTTACCATAAATCCCTCAGAATTGTCCTGGGTCATTGCATTGTTGCTGGTACAGAAGCCCATTACATTCGATTTTACCACAGTATATCAGTCTCTGTGTACAATGTTCTTCTGGCTCTGCTCCTTTCGCTCTGCATCAGTTCCTGGAGGTCTCTCCAGTTCGCCTGGAACTTCTCCAGTTTATTATTCCTTTTAGCACAATAGTATTCCATCAGATTGGGGCAGTTGAGTCACATTGACAGAGATAGAGACACAGAGAGAGAAAGCAGATCTGTTAAAGGTCCTCAGGCTACATCAGACTACAAGCTACATGAGGACAGACACTAACTCTGCTGAGTATCACCACCTTGGTTTTTGGCATCCTGTGATCATCTTTGGATTACCCTGAGAACCCTCAAAGCCACCCTCAGGCCCTTTAACTGTGCTGGTCAAACCTGGCTGGAACCAGGTTTGAAGCAGCCTTCCCAGTGATTCCAGAACTGCCAAAAACCAAGGTGGTCCAAGATACCCAAGTAGGGAGAGTGTGCTTGAGATGCTGTCTACCAGATCCCAAACCCCTCCTCCACTTGGTGCAGCTCTGCAGGTCTTGTCCACTTGTTGAAAGCCACCACCACTCAGGATCCCAGGGAATCAGGATGCAGGGTGTCCTTAACTCTGAGATCTCCCAGGGCTAGCAATAGTTTGTGCCAACCACTAATGGAGTCTCTCTCAGAGCACAAGCCCTACTTGCTGCTCCTTCATTCCATCTTGGAATTCTCCAGCCCTTCCTGCTAGGTCCAACACTATATGTAACTAATACTAAATAATCTTCCTCACAACATAATACACTGTTGCCTTTGGGACCCATCACTCTCTATGTGGCATCTAAGCCAGATACTTGCTGACTAGAGTGCTTTGTGGGCTCTTTTGGACTCCTTGTTGTAGCAATTATTTTATATTGATTAAATTTCTAAATTAATAGAGTTAGTGTTGATGCCAATTATGTTGTCAATTTTCAATTATTTGTTTAAATCATTCAGGGTTATATCATTTGTATTCCATGCCTTTTTCTCATTCTACTTTTTTCTTCTTTTTCCACTTCCCTTCTTTCTTCTTTCTCCATCTCTTTTCTTTCTTCCTCTTTTTTTCTTTCTACTAATGGTGATGTTAGCTCTGAAGAGACTATGGTCGAACTGTACACAGATGACTCAGAGATAGCTCCTACATAAATAATTCTGTATTATATTTAAGTGTAATATATTTTGTTCTTTGTGCTATTGGACGTTAGGCATCTATCAATTTTTTTCTTGAAGAAAATGCTCAGGATATAGAATTAAGAGGCTTTTGTATTATCTACAAGTCTTTGTCCTCTCACACTGCTTCTTCCCGAATCATGTTTTCCCAGATATTTCTCTCATCTTTTTCCATCTTTGTACTTGTCATCAAATATTAGGTTGTATGCTGATTTAATCTAGAAGGTTTTTATAAGGTTTTTCATGTACTTTTTCTATCACTTCATTCTCATGATCCAATGTTAGTATATAAGCTGCAATTATTTTCATGGTGGTTTTTTCACAGATACTTATCATCAGCACTGCAATGGATTATGATTAAATATCCCATGAAAGAATGGTCTTGTTGCCCTTGTACGATAGAACACACTTTACCAATTCCTTCCTTTGTTCCTCTGAGAAGTACCCTACACTATTCTTATATTTGGCTGTAATTTCCTTTTTATTTTGGATTTCACTTAGAGATAGAAAGTCAAGATTGAAATTATCTAGCTTCTTCAACAGTGTATCCATTTGGTCATTGGAAACATCTTATGTTTAGTGTATTATTAATCAAATTAAAGTCAAATTACTGATTGTCTAAAAGCTGCTCCCTTTCTACCACTTAGCTATCAGTACGGAAGTAGAAAGGAGTTGTAAAAGATTGAGGGCTACTTAAAATTTTTGTAAGCTCTAAAAACTAGGTTATTAAATTGAATAGTCACCATTTTATAACCTAATCTTCTCAGGAATTTGGCACCAGATTTTGATGCTAATAAGTCTTGGGTCATCATTGGTGGTCCTAACTTTTGTCTTGCCACTGGACTTCAATGACACTGAAAGAGAGAGTGAGGGATGATGACTTTGTGCAATTCTGCCTCCCTGAAATCTAATTCTCTGGCAAGTCAAGATATCATTCCCGTGATGTCACTGGTCCTTTATGAATACAAAGGAGAAATAACATCTCATGCTATGACTACTCTTGTTCAGGCCTTTGTTATCTCTTGCCTAGACTATCATAGGAGCCTCTTCATTGACATTCTTCTATCCAGTCTCCCTACCTCTACTCTATCCTCATTGCAGCTGTCAAACTAATATCCCTAAAACAGACTATCCAAGAAGCTTAAGAGACTCTTTCTTGCCTCTAGACTAAAATACAAATGCTTCAATTTAGCATTTAAAGTTGTTCACAATCTAATTCCATTCTATGTTCCTAATTAATTATATATTACTCCTCACTCACTATATATTTTAGCAAAATTCACATACTTCCTATTTTTCATAGTCAATATTCCATAATGGATCTATCCTCCATGTCTAGAACAGTCCATGTCCTCATCTCTGCCTCTGATTTCCTTCAAGATTCGGTTTATACATCATCTCCTTTAAAAGACCTTTCCTGATTCTCCCAGTTGTTAATGTGACATCTTTCCCTTTTCCCTCTCATCATTTTACATTTATTTTGCATATATCCTCTATGAATATGTTTTATGTTTCCAGCAGAATATAAGCTCCATGAAGGCAGGAACAGTTTCACTTTTATATTTATATAACCAATGCTTATTATTGGTGCTTGGCACATGGTAAGTGCTTAATAAATACTTGTTGCTTAATATATTGACATGGAGATCCCACTATTCAGCATATGGCCCAAAGAGGGCAAAGTTAGAAAGAAAAGCAGTATATTTATTTCCCCCCTGACTATACTCTTTTAGACACTGCCATCATGCACCCAGGAATTTCCTCAACAATAACCTCATCATCCTGCAAGATCCAATCAGTCTTATACTAACATTATCTGTACTTTAAGTATCTCTCTACATCTCTAATTTGACAGTGGACCAAAGAGTTCCTCCTAAAGTTTCCAGTGAAGAGGTTTCATTCATTCATCTCTTCAGTTATCAGCTGGTTGAACTCCTTTGGATTTCTCTATCATGCACACTTCCTTTCAGGTGTTGCCTTCCTCCATTAGATTATGAACTCCTAGAGAGGCGTAGTATTTATATCCACAGTGTTTAGTCTAGTGCCTAGCACATACTAGGTACTTAATAAACATTTATTGAATTAGTTATTCATATTAACAAAAGTATTCATAATAATACTTGTATGAAATTTAACAATATAACTCCACTCATGTACCAACTTGTCGGCATAATTCCTAATCCATTCTCCAAATCAATTATAATAAAGTATTATTTATATGATGATAGTGTCCATATCTTTGGATTAATTATCTATCAGCCTATCCTCTCCATTTCTGTTCCATTCGAGGCAAGAACTTCCTAATCTCAAATTTTACTCACCCAAAGTAACCTAATAAAAGTGTAAATAAACATCCCTTGAATTAGGCAGATGTGGATTCAAATCCTACCTCAGACACTAAGTGTAACTATTTAACGTTTCCCTTTCAATACTTCAGTTTCTTAAACTATAAAATGGAAATAATAATATCTGTAGTATTAGAGGTAACTAGGTAGAACTGTGAGCAACTAGGTGGCCCAGTAAATACAGTGCCAGGTCTGGAATCAGGAAGGCTCCTCTTTCTAAATTCAAATCTAGCCTCAGATACTTACCAGCTATGTGACCCTCGGCAAGTCACTTCACCCTGTTTGCCTCAATTTTCTTACCTGTAAAATGAGCTGGAGAAGGAAATGGCAAGTCATTCCAGTATCTTGGCAAAAAAAAACAAAAAACAAAAACAAAAACCCAAATGAGTTCACAAAAAGTCAGATAGCATTGAAAAATAACTAAACAATAAGGTAGTATAGTGAATAGTGTTAAACATGGAATTAGAAAGATCACAGGTGAAAATCTGCCTCAGATATTTAACTGTTGTATGACTCTGGACAAATCGCTTTACTGCTGAGTGCCTCAATTTCCTCGTCTGTAAAATGAGGATATTAATGGTATCCAGTTTCCAGGGTTATTGTGAGGATCAAATGAAAAAAATCTGTTGAAACATTTTGCAAACCTTAAAGCACCATATAAGTGTTAATTATTACATGGTACCTGTATCACAGAGTTAAGAAACTAAACTGAGTCAAAATGTTAACTGCTTTACAAACCCTAAATACTTAATACTGGATGAGTGGTTGCCAAGTCCCCTTTCCTCCTTTGTCTTATCGTTCTTATTCCTGGTCTTAAATTTTTACAGGGTATTTAGGAGTTCTCCACAAGCTTCTTAGGAGTTAGCAGACCTTCCAGGAAGTTTTGTAGGATGGTGTAGTTTTCTAACCTCCTTGGAAGTCTAGTAGATTTATAATGAAAAAAAGGAGCAACCTCAGAAGAAGCTGAAACAATGCCCAGAAATATTGATTCGACAATTGGATATAGCCTTTAATCATTAGGAACCTTTTTCCTGACATCAAGCTTAATTTACCTCTTGGCAACTTCCTTCTAATGCTTCTAGGTCTGCCTTCTGGGGCCAAAAAATCATGCCTAATCCTTTTGTCACTTGTGAGTTCTTTAAATACTTGAAGATAGCTATCTTGTCCCTGTTCTTTGCTCTTCTCCCAGACAATACGTCCCCAGTTGGTTCACCAATTTCCTGTGCAGAAAGGGCCAATCAACCCCACCCAATGCCAATCAATCAATCATCATCACAGGACAGGCAAACCAGCTTAGCTAAAGCTGCAAGGTACCTTGAGGAAGAGACAGGAGGCAGCAGCATGCATGTGTAGCAAATTAAACCATCCAACAGCCTGGACCATCCGTGACCTGATGAAGTCAGCCCAGAACGCTGAGCCCGAGTCCATGAAGTAGCTGCAACTCCACAGACTGCTAGATGGTGCAGTAGAGTCAAGAAGACCTGTGTTCAAATGCCACTTCAGATATTAACTCTTTAGCTTTGGACAGTCACTTAACCTTCCTCAACCTTAGTTTTCTCATTCATAAAATGGGGTTCATAATAATAACACTTACCATACAGGATTGTTAAGATGATCAGATGAGTTAATTTTATCAAGAAAAGGGGAAAGGAAAAAACATTTATATAGTATCTACTACAAACCAGATGCTGAGCTATAAGTATGATCTTATTTGATCCTCACAACAGTCCTGCTAAGTAGATACTTTATTATGATTATCATCCTTATTATACAGTTAAAGAATAAGGTTAAGTGACTTGTCCAAGGTCACACAGGTAGTAAATATTTGAGGTCACATTTGAACTCAGGACTTCTAGACTCTTGATCCAGTGCTCTATCTACTAGACCACCATTTGCCTCTAAAGTACTTTGCAAATCTTAAGCTTCAGATAAATGCTAGCTATTATTACCATAAAGATTCAGAAAAGAAAGTTCTTGCCTCCAAAATTCTCGGTGCTTTCAAATGTTTCAACATCAGAAAATGATATCATTTTATTCATGGAAATGATACTAAAAAAGATGCATAACCATCTGCTTTGACACTGTACTCAAGGTCTGTGGGACTTTTCCACCTGACATAGCTGAAACTTCCTAAATTTGTTGTCTTTCCCATTTGAACGTGAGCCTGCTCCTTGAAAGCAAGGAGTGCCTTGTTTTGCTATTTGTATCTCCAGCACTTCACAAAGTGCTTTGAACATAGGAAATGCTTGACAACTGATTCTTTTGTTCATTCATTCAGATGACATGACTGAAGGCTCTTCACCACCCTGGTTGCTTTCTGCGTGCTTGCCATTTTATTAACAGCTTTTCTACAATGTGGCAATCAGAACTCAACACTATGATACTCTAGATGTAGTCTGCCAGGACAGAATACAAGGGAACAATCACCTACTTATTCCTGGAAGCTCTAGCTCTCTTAATGGGACCCAAGATCACATTAGCCCTTTTTGGCCATTATAAAATACTCTTATCTAATGACTTTGTAGTCTACTGAACCCCTTTTCTGTCAAAGCAAACTGCTATCTAGTCATACATCCCCTTTCGAGTCTTACATTTTACCTGCCAAGACAAACCCAAGAACTATGTGAACACAATTACAAAACCCTTTTTACACAAATACATTTATACAAATAAACATTTGGGAAAATGTTAATCATTCATGGGTAGTCTGAGCCAATATGAAAAAATGACAGTTCTACCTATATTAATTTACTTATTTCAATACCATACCAATCAAACTACCAAAATTATTTTATAGGACTGGGAAAAATTATACCAGAATTCATCTGGAAGAAAAGAATATCATGGCGATCAATGGAAGAAAAAAATGAGAAAGAAAGTGGCCTCAAAATACAAGATCTCAAACTATATTACAAATCAATAATAAATTGAAAGGTCTTATATTAGCCTTCAAAAATAAAACATAAAAACTTCATACTCTGATGAAATTTTGTCTTTTGGCTTAGCATAACTACAACAAATCCTTCAAAAGATCTCATCTTTAACAATTATCCAATTGTACTACTTTTTTTTTAAAACCCTTACCTTCCATCTTGGAGTCAATACAGTGTATTGGCTCTAAGGTAGAAGAGTGGTAAGGGTAGGCAATGGGGGTCAAGTGACTTGCCCAGGGTCACACAGTTGGGAAGTGTCTGAGGTCAAATTTGAACCTAGGTCTTCCTGTCTCTAGTCCTGGCTCTCAATCCACTGAGCTACCCAGCTGCCCCCAAATTGTACTACTTTTTAAGGTAGCAAGATTTTGAAACAAAGTGGATGGTCCTTTTACAACTGAACAAATGATTTTCTATGAATATAATGAAAAACTTCAATGAAAGGATAAATGCAAAGAAATCAGAGAACTTTGGGAAACCGTGAACTAATGCAGCAACCAAGAAGAATCAGGAAAACAATATATGTACACAATGACATAAATGGAAAAAAGCCCATAAGAGTTAATTGATCTCAAATTAATTGCATTGACTAATCTTGGTCAGATGATGGGAACAGATAATGAGATACACTTTCCTTCTTTTTGGAGGGAGAGCTGTTGCAGCAGAATGGTGCAATATATTCTCAGTGGAAAAAAAAGATTGTTTTGTTCTGATGATTTTGTACTTAACATAGTGCCTGGAACCTAGTGCCACCTTAATAAATGTTTATTGATTGAATGATAAAGTTCTATGAGGAGTTTATAAAAATTTTAAATCCAAAAGATTTCAATAAAATTGACAAAAGAATGCAAATCAGATGCTACACTGCTGTTAACTTTTTTATTTTTCCTGCTGATTATAAGTCCTCTATTCTTTCCATTATTCTTCACCACCTCTGAAATCATGTTTTATATACTCGTGTACCCAATCCCTTTAATCCCTCTAATTTGAGAAAGAAATGAATGAAAAATAATAACAACCCACATTCATGTAGTCTTTGGCCTCTCATCTCAGTTTCTAGTAATGTGAAACATCCTGAGCACTTTTTAAGCAAGATCTGTCAAATCCCTAAGATGGGGAATGGGTGAAAGGTAGAACTTGGCTATCACCAGGAAGGAGACAGAGAGAGAATAAAGGAGTCAGAAATTGGTAAAATGGGACCCAGGGTAGAGCAAAGAAGTATCAACAAGTGGTTAGAACCTGATTCATCAAATCCACTGCTTTCCAAGAGCAATCTCCGAGGTAGAAAGTTCACTGGCAAAGATAAGACTTCATTTCTTAATTATTGTTAAGTACCCAGGTGCTGAAGTGTTGGATTTCCATGTACATACAAATTATTTCTCTGCCCTAGCATATTTGTCGAAATCTAAATGAGTAGCTGTTGCCATTTAAAATTTAAATAATGCTCTTGAGAGAATGCCAACCAGATTGCTTCAGCTAGAAGTTAGTATATTTTCTCTCTCTCTCTCTCTCTCTCTCTCTCTCTCTCTCTCTCTCTCTCTCTCTCTCTCTCTCTCTCTGCTTTCTCTCTCCCTCTCTCTCTCTTCTNACCAGGAAGGAGACAGAGAGAGAATAAAGGAGTGAGAAATTGGTAAAATGGGACCCAGGGTAGAGCAAAGAAGTATCAACAAGTGGTTAGAACCTGATTCATCAAATCCACTGCTTTCCAAGAGCAATCTCCGAGGTAGAAAGTTCACTGGCAAAGATAAGACTTCATTTCTTAATTATTGTTAAGTACCCAGGTGCTGAAGTGTTGGATTTCCATGTACATACAAATTATTTCTCTGCCCTAGCATATTTGTCGAAATCTAAATGAGTAGCTGTTGCCATTTAAAATTTAAATAATGCTCTTGAGAGAATGCCAACCAGATTGCTTCAGCTAGAAGTTAGTATATTCTCTCTCTCTCTCTCTCTCTCTCTCTCTCTCTCTCTCTCTCTCTCTCTCTCTCTCTCTCTCTCTTATTTATTTATCAGTGTGTATAATATCTTTGCAAAGGCAGGATTTTTCCTGGACATTAGAGAACTAAGTAATTTAATAGTTAACAGCTTCGAAGTTCCTCATAAAAGAACAATGACAAACACATTAACACAATGTCGTTGTTCAGACTATTTAAGACTTGGAGAAGGAAGCAGTCTTTCCCTGGAAGATACTCGTCTCTGAAAGTCATCACTGTCATTTAGAAAAGCCCTGAGACAGGTCTGAGCTTGCACCCCTTTGAAAATGGCAGGTTCAGATCCATTGTAGTACAAACTTCCTTGAAGGAGTAACTCTCATGGAGAGAAGTTTGCTGACAAACTCACAGAGAGGATGGAGAATTAAGGAGAGGAGTTTGGCTTTGTCAAGCAAGCTCCCACTGATTGAGTCAGCCTTATTTCTGGCAAGACAGCTGCTGGACAGAAATGTGCAGTCATTTTACATTCTTTATGTTCTGATTGGGGCTTGCTTCTAACTGGAATATTTGGAAACTAAACTAGGGGAGAGGAGAAAAGAAACCTCAGTGAATTATCTTTGGAGGCTCTGATACTGTTTAATACTTACAAAATGTAACTTGCTGGTTCGGGGGAGAGTGGGAGACTAAAAGTAGATTATAGAAAGGGCCTCTAAGGTTTCTTGGATGAAAAATAGTTCTTTCAAAACAATATGATGAGTTAAGAGTAAATGAATCAGAAACATACGGATTAAATTTCCCCCTGAAATTTGCATGGATTTAGAAGCTAATGGGGAAAAAGTACTTGGCAAAATTCATTTGGGACTTTACTGAACCAGAAATGTTTGAGAAATAGTTTGAGGTGCTTTGCTGGATACCAAAGTCTGCCAGAATCTCTTATATCAATTTACACGCTAAAAAAAAGTCTGGGGGAGATAGGGAAGGAGGAGGGGGAGATGGGCAGTCTAATGGTTATTTAATGAAGATGTGAAATTTGTTCTTTGTACAGCAACCAATAAGCTGTAGGTGCTCTCAGCTCAGTATAAGTCTATTTGGCACCTGAAAGAAATTAGACCAGCTTTGCAAGTAATCAGGCTTTGGGCAGTTAAGAGTAAATAATATAAGCAGAATTAGTACCAGAGTTCTTCAGGCTACTAATGATTGTTGCCGTTAGACATCTCAGCATCACAATCCTGGTATTCTGCAAATATTTTATGGTCTAGGAAGCACACCCCCTGCTTCCAAGCTAATAATGCTATTTTTGTGGAAAAATACATTATGATATTTATCTCTATTTATTATTGTTGTTGTTGTTGTTTTTTTAATCTACATGGGTGTGTTGCTGTGATCCTGCCCTTGGAGTTCCTGCCAGTTCTGTGTTGCTGATGAGATTGACTAAGTGGAGAAGTTGAATCAATACTGGCTTTTGGGACAGAACATCTAGTCCTGGCTGAATGGTGTTGGACAAGTCATTTGGTATCTCTGAGTCTCAACTTTTATAAATGAATGAATTGTACCTGATTAGTGTCTTCCTGCCCTGGGGACCCATGAAGTTTTTGCAAAGGATCTGTGAATCCATATATCCACCATTGTCATGTTTATTTTATTTAGTGCTGATAACATGTGCAGGGAGAAGGTAATTATTGTAATGTCTGAGAAATTTTGGAGTATTAAAAAATTCCTCATATAAAAAAAAGTTGAGTCATTGGATTGTTTTTCATTTCTAAAGATCATGGGATCTAGAATCTAGACTCAGAAAGGATCTTATACATGATCAAATTCAATACCTCTCACTTTATTCATTACAAAACTGACAAACAGGGGGCAATTGGGTGGCTCAGTGGACTGAGAGCCAGCCCTAGAGATGAGAGGTCCTGGGTACAAATCTGGCCTCAGACACCTCAGATCTGGAGCCTTTATCACTCTTCTCCTGCCTTGGAACCCATACACAGTATTGATCCTAAGATGGAAGGTAAGAGTTTAAAAAATAAAAATAAAAACTGAAAACCAAAGAAATTAAATGACTTCTCTAAAGTCCCATAAGTAGTAAGTAATGGAGTCTAGATTTGATAGTGAAACCAAGCTCAGAAGGATCTTCGATTTAAGTTCTCAGAGATAATCTACTTCAATTTCATAATTTTATAGATGAGGAAACAAATTCAGAGAAATGTAATGGCATGTGTTATTCTCTAAAAGCTCCCCCAGGACTCCCAGGAACTAAATTCCATTGGATGGGAAGGTAGAAAAATAGATACATTTGAAATGAAATTCTATTCCTATGCCTTCCTCAACATCCTCATCTGTAAAATGGAGATAATAGTAATATATTATATTATATTATATATATAGTAATATAATACCACAATTGTTGTAAAAATTAAATGAAAGCATATTTGTAAAGTGCTCAGCATAATGCCTGACACATTATTTAAATGGAAGCTATTATTATTATTATTATTACTAAATTAGGGCAAGGCTCTAGATTTCAAGAGTATTTTATACACATATGAAAAACCCTTACTAAGCATTGTGATTTAAGCGGAGCAGCTAGGTGGCCCAGGGGAAAGAGGCAGGAATTAGGAAGACCCGAGTTCAGACCTAGCCTCTGACAATTACTGACAGTGTGACCCTGGGCAAGTCACTTAACCCTGCCTGCCTCACTTTCTTCATCTATAAAATGAGCTACTCCTGTATCTCTGCCAAGAAAACTCCAAATGGGGTCATGAAGAATGGGACCCAACTTAACAACAGCAAATGATTTTGATGAAAAATAATACATAGATTTAAAAATGAAAACACTTGTTTTCACTATCCAAATTAGGCTAAACAAATTTAGATCTTGGAAGAAATGTTTATATGAAAGAAAGGAAAACCTTCCACATCTGTTTTTGGGTGGTGTGGTAGAATTAGAGTCATATACACTGGCCATCCAAATCCTATCTCAGACTCTTGTTAAAAGTATGATCATGGATAAATTATTTAAATGTCTCAGACTCAATTCCTCATCTGTAAAATTAGTATAATACTAATAAGGATAATAAATAATAATAAGGATAATAAAAATGAGCATAATAATAATCTCAGGGTAATTGTAAGGATCCAATAAGTTAATGCTTGTAAAATGCGTTGCGATCCTTACAGTGCTATGTGGATGTTAGGTATTGTTATTTTTATTATTATCATTATTATTATTATTAATTGATGCTTTTTAAATATCCTGTTCACTTCTCAATGACTGACTCTTCTTCCTTTTCCCAATAGAAAACTCCCTTATAACAAATGTAGTTACTGGGTGTGCGAGAGAGAGTTTCTATCAGTTGAGGAGAGTCTGCTGTTAAATTTTCAGTATGAGCATTTATATCTCAGAAATCAGCAAGTACAACAAATTGTGACTTGATTCATTGATGGCCTAGACTTAAGAAAGCAATGGAGGGGGCAGCTGGGTAGCTCAGTGGATTGAGAGCCAGGCCTAGAGATGGGAGATCCTAGGTTCAAATCTGGCCTCAGACACTTCCCAGCTGTGTGACCCTGGGCAAGTCACTTGACCCCCATTGCCTACTCTTATCACTCTTCTGCCTTGGAACCAATACACAGTATTGACTACAAGACAGAAGGTAAGAGTTTAAAAAAAAATGGAGAAAGTATTCATAATACTTTATTAAATTTTAAATTTTAAAATGTATCAGGCTTTTCAGTGAGCACATTGTTAAATGTTATCAGCACACCCCTGAATATATCCCAATTCAAATATTCAGGTTTAAGGTCTATATCCACTCAAAACCGTAGCTCATAAGCCCTAACCAATGTATTTTCCTTAATTTTTCAGCTGAAGGACACTGTTTGAAGTAAAGACATTTAGTGAAATAGATCAGAAAAAAAATATCAATAAAACACTTTCTCATGAATCTTGGGATACTCTTTCTCACAACTATAAAAGCAGAGTAAGTGGAAAGAATGGGCTCACACAGAGACTGCCCGTGAATCCTGAGAGATGAAGGTTGGATATTCAGATTGAAAAGTCACACAGAATCTCCAGGTTGGCTAACTAACTCAATTATCTAGTCATGTGTCTCTCTAATCAAATCCATTCCTAAACTTGTCTTTTTTGATCTTCCTTTTCCATTTGGTCCATTCTTTTCAATTCATTCTTTTCTTCATTTGACTTTTTTTCCTTTTTTCCAGTAGATCAATTCTGATTTTTAAAACATTGTTTTCTTCCTTTGATTCATATGCCCTCTTTTCCCAGATGACTTATTTTGCTTTTTAAGCTGTTGTTTTCTTTTTCCCATTTTCTTCATCCTGTCTTATTTGATTTTTTAAGTTCCTTTTTGAGCTCTTCCAGAGCCTGAGTCCAATTCCCATTTTTATTTTGAGGTTTTGCTTGAAGTTCCTTGAATCCTGTCATCTTCTGATGGTTCTGTTCTTTATTCTTTATCCCTATAGAAACTTTTAATTTTTACCTTCTTTTATTTTTTTCTGTTGTTTACTCATTTTCTCTCTCCCCCTTCTTCTTCCTCTGTAGACTGTAAACTAGCCCTTCTGCTGGTTTATTGGATTAAGCCATTTGAGCTGCTCTGCCCTGGGGCTAAATCTTCAAACTTCTCTCTCCTCAGCTGGTATACTAGATTAGGCCAGTTGAGCTAATCTGCCCTGGGGCCAAATCTTCACCATTGACTGCTATGGAGGCCAAAGGAGCCCAGCCAGATGGCCCCTTACACACCCCCCAACACCCTATTCCTCCCTGCTAGTTGCTGTAAGAGCCCATGACCTCAAGTGGTGGGGCTGAAGCATTTCTTCTACCCCAACCCTGAGATCCCAAAGTTAGCCCACCTCTAATGGCAGGTCTCAGCATAGTGATGGTGGGGGAGTGTTCAGCCCAGCCCAGTCTTATTTCTAGCCTCCCCCTTATACCATGGAAACCAACTGTCTCTGCCTACCTTTCAAGTAGAGTTTAGCAGGAGAGCCCTGTGCCAAATTGTAAGGAATAAAAATTTAGGTATTTATAGATATATATTAAAAATATGTGGCCGCCAGGAATCAACAATTTAGGTTGATTCCGTAATTAAATCAGACCCAAGTCAGCATCGGATTGAAGAGTTTATTTACAATCGGTAGGTAAAAGTAGGAATAAAGAGAAAAGTAGAGGCCAGTCCAGGCCAAAGGCCTGGACTGAGAGAGAAGGTTAAGGGGGTTAAATAAATGAAGCTGTAAGCCACAAGACCCAACAGCCAGATAGGCAGAGTTTAGAATTGGCCCAGCAAGGCCAAGGAAGTCAGCCTAACTTACCCCACATGACAATATAGAGCGTAATCTGTCTGTAGTCTCAGGAGATGCTTCTTCTTCCAGTCTTGTTGTTGGGTTTGGATTCCTGCCTTTTTGAAGCGCTTTTTAAAGATTGGTATGGAAGGATAGTTAGAGAGGTTTAAGCTTTTGCTGCTCCTGAGCTGCCATCTTGACTCCACCCCCACCCCTACAGTAATTGGTTAACAAGGATGTTTAGAGCTGGCTCTATCATACCCCTGGATCTAATGGTTAGGATGGTTTCTCTTATCTCAAGTCTAAATTTGGCTCTTTTCTATTTCTTTTTTAAATCCCTTCTCTTTTAAAATAATTCTCCCCAGATTACATGTTGATACAATTTTGAGTAATTGTTTTCTGCCATTTGTGTCCCATGTACTCTTTTGCCTTTCCTCCATTACTCCTTCCTCAAGACTACAGGTAAAATGACATCAGTTCTACATGTGTTGTATAAGACATATTTGCACATTTGTCTTGTGTGAAAGAAGGTATATATTGCTTTAACTAGAGAAAAGTTAATGGAGGAAATAAAATGAAGAATGGAATTCCTCAATCTGCATTCATATTCCATCAGTTCCTTCTATGGTGGTGGATAGCCTTTTTCGTCATGACTGCCTTGGAGTTATCCTGAATCCTTGTATTGCTGAAAATGGTTGTCATTTATAGTTGATCATCATATTTTATTCTTTTTCATTTTTACTCATTGCTCTTAGCTTTGCTCTAAGAAGAGAGTATTTGTTTTGTCTTCCATATGACAAGTCTTCATCTCCTTAAACAATTATCATGTCTCTCTTTCACCAAAAATGTCTTCTCTAAGTTAAACAACTGCAGTTATTTCAACAGATCTTGATGGGACATGAACTCAAGGCTCTACCCAATCTGGTTACCTCTCTTTTGATTCTCTCCAACTTACCAATATCTTCCAAAAAGCCAGTGGGAAATATTGATTCCAAATAATATTTTGGTCAGGGAAGAGAGAAGAGTGGGAGTATGATAACCTTAGTCCAGGAAAATATGCCTCCTTTAATTCAGTCCAAGATAATATTCATTTTTATAACTACCCACTGTTTACGTATTAAATTTCCATTCTACTAAACCTCAAGATCTTTCTCACATGGATTGTTCTAGTATGTGTGAATTTGATTTTTGAAATCTAATTGTAATACATTTATTTCTATTAAATTTGAGGCTTTTGGATTAAGCCCAGTATTCTAGTCTGTCAAGATCCTGAATCCTAACTCAGTCATTCAGGGAGTGAGCTAAAATTCTCAGCTTTGTTTCATTTGCAAATTTCATATGAATGCCACATATATGTTTATCTAAATCACTAAAAAATTGCTAAGCAGGACAGGGCTAAACATAGATTCCTGGGGCACTATTCTGGAGATCTCATTATAGGCTATTAAACCATTAAAAACTACTCATTGGGGGGCCAGCTGTGTGGCTCAGGGGATTGAGAGTCAGGCCCAGAAAAGCGAGGTCCTGGGTTCAAATCTGACCTCAGAAACTTCCTAGCTGTGTGACGCTGGGCAAATCACTTTAACCTCCTTTGCTTAGCCCTTACCGCTCTTCTGCCTTAGAAGCAATATCCAGTATTAGTTCTAATATGGAAGGTAAAGGTTTAAAAACAAACAAACAAAAAACTACTCACTGGTCTAGCCATTTGACTACTTTTGAATGCATCTAAAAATTCTATTTTTTACCATATATATCTTCCTTCTCCCAGCCATTCTATCTCCCCCTCCTCCTTGGAGAGATTCTTTGCTAAATTCTAGGTAAAATCATCTATAGCAATGATATCAGAATTAAAATAGAAATAGGGATAACTAAACTATACATGAGGATTTCTACCAACAGCACACTGACTTAGAAAATAACGTATTAACATTATCTATGTCTTATTGTGTGTTTGTTCATTTTGTTTAATAATTTCCAATTACATTTTAATATGGTTCAGACCATACTGTGGAGTATTGAGGGCCACATGTGGCTCATGGATTCCATGCTTGACATCTCTGATCTACATCAGTCTTTTGACCTGCCAAAAACAGAGCTTATTTCTATGCTCTATTTGATTTAGTCTTGCAGCCCATTGTTGGGATTATTTCCATCAGTGAAGTGAAGAACATGAATAAAGAACTAAAGATTTGCTAGGGAAGAAAAATAATGTGAAATACTGGGAGCAGAGGATCAAGCTAGTGAGGAAGGAACAAAGGAGAGTTTCTTCCTATTTCTAGCCTACTTTCAGCTTCACTCTAGTGCCCCATTGAAAATAAAACTTCCACAAATGCATATTAGAGTTCCATTCATTTCAACTGATCATCCAATAGCACTGAGAAACAGAAAACAAACCATCAAAAAAATGAAAATTGAAAAGCAGCAACAACAGAAACTGAAGCTTTCTACAATTCCTCCAGTAAGACTAGACCTTGATCCCTTAGTGGGTCACAAATATAAAAACAGATTTTTTTTAATGGGAAGAGAACAATGATTAACTCCAAATACTGGGGACATCTACTAGCATCTCCTGGGAATGCCTTGCAGAAAGGATGAGTCTCAGCACTTGCATTAGGACACGTTTTGATCTGGGACATGCCTGTAGATTTGTTAAAGACTACTTGGGTCTATGAGAAGACATAATCCCCACGTTAATTTTAAATCTATTTTTATTTTATTCATTCTGCGTGTGTGGGTATGAATAAAGACTGTGTATATTTGTCACACATGTATTTGGTTGTGTGGGTAGAGGCAAAGACTATACTTAAATCATACTTGTATGATTGTCTTCTTTATGACAGGTGTATAGGATTGAGGTCTAGTGAAACAGGAAGGAGAAAGGGAGGAATTTCCCAGTGGATGGAGATATGAGTTGCAAGACTAATGAGATAAAAGCATGACCCAAGAAAAATGAAGTGAATACTGCCATTAAGGGATGGACAGAGCTGTGAGATAGAGGTAGCTGCTAACTGAGAGCTGCAGTTTGGCATTTGCCAGGAGTGCCCCCTGGTGTTAAGAGGAACATGTAATAATCAGGGCAGATGGGCAATTATCAGCATTGGAGCCTTCATCCTACTAAGTAGACCTGACCCCTAGGGGTTGAATGTCAGTCTAATAACCCTCTTTAAAATAATGAAATGAGATCAACTGGGCACACTCTTTAAATATGCTCTTTAAATATACATTCTAGAATCTTGCTAGGGATCGTCAAGATCACCAACCTGTAGTTGTCAGAATCTATTCTCTTCCTCCTTTCCAGAAAAAAATCAGAACATTTATCTTTATCTAGTGCTATGGTACCTCTCCCACTCTGTAATCTTCCAAGGTCATTGACAGTGGCTCAGTTGTCATAGCTACTCATTCCTTTAGCACTGTAAGAGGGACCTTTAGACCATATGACTTGAATTAATCAAAGATAGCTGGATTTTCACCACTTTCTTACCTGTCTTATGTATATGTGCTGCTGAAATAAGCACCTTACTTATCTTATGTGTCCCTATTAAGTATTTATAACTATTATTAAAACTATTCACTATTTTTGTTCTGTCTTTTCCAATCCAAGGATCATGTTCCTTGGCAGAGAAATGGAAGCAAAATAAGAACTAAGCAACTCCTTGTCCGAGACATAGAGGTTATAACTGGACTCTTCCTGTCCTTGATCTTGGGCTCCTGAATGGTGGTAGTTATCCATCATTAGTCCAGACTCACACCACTATGCCATTCTTCCACCATTTTCATCTCGTGCCTCTTTACTATGACCTCTACTCCCTCCTTTATGGTACTTAAGCTCCCATCTTAGTCTTAGATTTCCATAATCTTGCTGCTCTTTGGCCATCTTTATTCCATGCCACCACAGGAGTGTACCCTTCCCTTGTCTTCTCTCCCTACCCCACCTCCACTACCTCTACTTCTGTCAAAAGCAATCAAGTTAACAAGTCCACCAGTCTCTCCATGGCTCCACTCATCATCCCTGTGACATCCCTGGCCAAAACATCCCACTCTGGCTATGACTCCTTTATATATATTGTCTTTTTCTGTTACTATGTAAGCACTCTGAGGAAAGTGATTATCCTGCTTTTTGTGTTTATACCACCATAGCTTACCAGAGTGTCTGGCCCATACTACGCATTTTACCATTTTTTTTCATTTATTCTGGAGGCTTTTGAGATCACCCATAAAAATGCTAATAACTCATTTTGTTTCATACTTTTAAGTTTTTCAGAGTGATATCACAAGAGAGTCAAGGTCTGAGTCTTGGAAGACATCCAAATAGCACTTAGAGTGTAGGAAGAGGAAAAAAATAGCAAAAGAAACAAAGAAGGGGAACAACCTGACAGGTAGGAGGATAACCAGAGCTTTTATTGGCTGTTCCCCATACCTGGAATGTTCTCCTTTCCCCAGGCTTCTTTGGCTTCTTTAAAGACTCAGCTTAAATTTTACCTTCTGCAGGAGAACTTTTCTAATTCTTCGTACCCCTTCACATCCTTTCTCTCTGAGAAAGCTTTTCATTAACGATATGCAGTAAATTATATACATATATAAACAAATCTATGCTTATAAATCTTGTACATAAAGAGCCACTTGCATATTGTCTCCATTATAATATGAGCTCTTGAGATAAAAGGCCATGTTTTTGTCATTCTTTGTATGACCAGAGCTTAGCCCTGTGCCTAGAACAAAGATAGTACTTAATAAAGGCTTTTTGGTTGTCTGTTGATTGTTGACTAAGTAGCTGCACAGAAACCAAAGGAGGAGAATGTCAAGGAGGAAGAAGTAGTAAATAGCATTGTTGAATAACAGAAAACACAAAGAAAATGGACAATGGAGGATGAATTTCTTTTCTCTAGAAAGCTCTAAAGAAGGTATTAGAATCAAATGCCATCCTGTCTGTAAGAGCAAAATAAGTAATACAAATAGTCCAGCTGTGAATTTTGGCAAGGATTCCCTCTCCCCATCCTCACCTCAATTGTAGAAGGAAATCTTTGACAGAGAAATTTTCCATTACCTGGTGAACAGTTAACCTAAGGATCACTATCCATTCTCCATTTCTTTATTACTTTTTCTTAATAGTAAGGTTAAAAGAAAGTGCTTTGTCCAATGCCCCAGCATTAAAGTTTGTTAATATGAGCATATAGACTTTAAATAATAGGGGTATTGCCAAATAAAATAACCAGATTGTATTACAGATTAGGAAAATGTGACCCCTGCCTTTACAGTCTGTTTAATGAGACTGAGTAGAATATCATAGAATTACTACCAGATCACTAAAAATATACTTATAATATAATAGTTATATGGAAACTCTTGGGTGTGGCTGTTTTATGGAAGTGCCCTTATAAATGAACACACTAAATCTCACCTCTATCTGTGACTAGTTTCACTCTTTATTCTTTCTCTATTTTTCCTCTGATTCAAAGGTAGACTAGTGGGTATATTATAGAGTAATCTCAGAATTTACCACAATAACAGAAACTCTCTAATCATTTCAACTCTTGGTCCATCTAAACCCAGGGAAATTTCTTTTTCCATGAGTTTGTCTCTCGCTTCTTAGTCCTGAACCACTAACTTAAAGACCTGGACTAAAGTATTTTTAATGGCCAAGTAATTTACTAAGCCAAGGGAAAAGAATATCAAGAAAGAAGAAGTGGTATTAACATTAGCAATATTAAGTAACAAAAATGAAGATAAATATTTAAATATAATAAAGAAGACTTGGAAGAGACTCATAGCCAGAATCACTTCTGTGCTCTGAGATAATGGGTAGGAAGAACAGTTGAATGCTCTTGCCAGCTGCCTTAACTTATACAGCTGTTAGGTTGTTTTGATCTCAGGTCTATTCTGCTTCAGCCACATCCTAATCTTTGGTTCTCTCAGTCCCTGGTCCCAATATATTCTCAAGTGCATCACTAGCATCTCACTTTTGCTCCTCTACCTCCACTCATAGTTTCCCCAAACATGCATGTAAGCTTCTTGTCAGAAACCATTAAACTGAAGTCCCTTGAAATGTCTTAGAATGGTTTAGCTCAAGCATCCTTTATCCTCCTGGGAAGATGCTCCAAATTGTCTATGACTCTGGGTATTCTCTACACCCAGGAATTGCTTCCAAAGTCTCTGTGATCCTAAATCTTGGGAAATAGTGGCTATAATTAATGTCGTTGTTATTCAGTCATTTTTCAGTCATGTCTGACACTTCCCGACCCCATTTGGGGTTTTCTGGACAAATTTATTGGAGTAGTTTGCCATTTTCATCTCCAATTCCAACTATGGCAAAGAGGGTTAAATGATTTGCCCAGGGTCACATAGCTAGTAAGTGTCAGAGGCCAGATTTGAACTAAGGAAGATGAGTCTTCCTGACTCCAGGCCTGGCATTCTATCTACTATACCACCTGGCTGCCTAGCTATAAAATTATACCTCAAAGTATATACTACTGATAATAGTGAAGCCTTGAGATTTCAACTTCTCTGGATTATCTACATATCAGAAGTACATTACACTTGGGCATTTACTTTAAAATAATTCAATTAAAATTAACCATAATGTATAAGACACTAAGTATGTTTGAAGCAAATATAAAGAATAATTGCTATTTTTTTACCAAGAAATTTTAGAAAACCATCATGCTTACCATAGACTGCTACATGAAAAAATAAAATAACTCAAAAAAGAGTTTGGAACATTTTGAACCACTTCCTGACAGGTTTCCACTGTTCCTTCCAGTATAAACCCACAGTCAACACCAGGGGGGTGAAAGGATTTTAGCCTTGATTTGAATAATTGCTAGGTTGAGTGTTCAGCTTGTTTTTGAGTTTTAGGAGAAAAAAAAAAAAAGAAGAACCAGCCTTACGGAACATCAAATATATGCAGACTCATGTTAAGTGATGGTTTGGCAATGAGTTCAAAATCTGAATGGTGACCTTCAGTTCCTTCCCTGTGCTTTGAAAATTAACAACAGATGCCTCTAAAAAAGGCTGATGGTAAAGATGAGGAAACAGGTTTTTACCAAATTTAGAACCTATTCGAAAGCCTCTTGGGCTCTAAGTTTAGAAGGTTCTAAACTCTTTCCAAATCTTTCCAGGTTTAATTTTGTTTAGTGCTGGAAAAGATATATTTCTCCAATAAAAAAAATTAAGAAGGAGGATCATTAAAATGGCTTGTGCAGAAACTTGGACGTGAAACAACTTATATGAAATAATGTTTTCATATCTTAATTGTAGATTCATCATAAATACAGGGGTGGGATTCAGTTCTCCCTTAGGGTAGCCATGTTTTTAAAAAAAGAGGAAGGAAAAAAAAGCTTGGCAACAGACATTTTAAGTTTTGCCAAACCAAGAGCATTTGAAAACTAGTTGGAGATAAATGAACCCAAACTACTATTGGGCTTGGAATGAATGCTGTTAAAGAATGGAGTGTATTTAAAGTTTATGAAAGGAAAGATTCAATAGCCATGCTTCAAGCCTGCTTACTTCCAGGCAGGTGTTGCATAAATCAGACCGATAAGTTCTCTGGAGGTACTTCCAGCTGGACCTAGCTGTGATTCTCCCGTATGATGGCTCTCTTTTCTGTCAACCTAGCCAAACAGGAGGGAATACATTCCTTTCCCCTGAAAATTGCTCACATGGTTGTCTCTGTGATTAAGATGGAATATTTATATGAGTTATAGACAATATGATATTCCAGAATCATTAGGGTTTGGAGTTAATATTCCAGCTTTGCCCAAGACTTACAGACAGATGTTGATTAAATAGTATGAGCTTGAACAAATGTTGATGGAAAGAACCCTGGCCTGGGAATTAGAAGACCTCAGTGCTAGTCCCAGCTCTGCTACTTTACAGCTGTGAGAACTAGAGAAAGTCACTGGACCTTTGAACTCCAATTCCTTATCTATTAGATGGCAAGAATATGACCTGTATTATCCAACTTACAGGGCTATGATAAGGTCAAATGGAATAATCTATTTAAAGCACTTTGTAGTGCTAATATTTTAATCCTTCAATGAATCTCTGACCTCCTTCACCTAAGCCCTCTTTCTAGTGGACAGATTATGACCCATCCATCCTCTTCCTACACCATCTCATCCTTGTGCACATCATTCTGAAGATCCTTTATGGAGGATATATATACCGAATGTGTACCAGAAATTCTTCTAATCTTTTAACATTCCGGATAGTACAGTAGCATTTGGATTGTTTAGCCATTACTCATCTTGCATTATTTAGTTGTTAGCCTTGATCTAGTTATGAAGTTTCTTTTCTTTTTAACCAGATTTGTAATTTGATTGATGTAGAGAGCTTCCAGTTCTGGAAACTCTATCCAGTTAATTTTATACCTTCTCCACAACTTATAATCTTAGACAGTTGCTGGGGGGGGGGGGGGAGACTGAGGGAAGAAATGATTTGCCCAGGTAAATGACAGTCATCATGGGTCAGAAATGAGGACTCAAACCCTAAGTTTTTCTGTCTCTAAGCCCAACTCTTTATATACTCCATAAGGCTGTTTTTCACCAGCCCATTTTCTAATTATACATTGTTGACCATGTATTTTATGCCATTTTTTTGGGTGGAAGTCATTTGAATTGAATACAATTTGAGAAACTGCTTAGCATGCTCAACAGTCCCATTTCTGCAAAGGAGATGTTATTATCCTCTTTTGACATATTAGGAAACTGACTTTCAGAGAAATTAAATGATTTATACAGGGTTACACAGTTAGTGAGTGTTGCTAGCTCCAAATCCATCTTTCCCAACTCCAAATTGAGTGCTCTATCTATGGTACCATGCCATCCTAGAACACAATGTTCCCTGACACAAAACTCCATCCTTTTATCTTAACCCTGTGATGCTGCAAGGCTGCAAATCAGAGACTAATAATTATTAGTTCAGAAGCCTTGCCATTTCTGATGTGTTTCCATTCAGTTAGTCATAGTTTCATTTAGATATTTTCTAAAGAATTAAAATTCTGGGAAATCCAAAGAGCAAAGTAGATGGGTGGTAAATGTAAATAAGTTTTTTTTTCTTTTAACTCTTCTGTCTTAGTATCCGTTCTAAAACAGAAGAGCATCATGGATTAGGCAATTAGAGTTAAATGACTTAAGCCCAGGGTCATAAAGCTAGAAAGTATTTGAGGTCAGATTTCTACTCATATCCTCCAGATTCCATGACTGAGGTTCTCTCCATTTTGCTTCCTAGCTACCCCTACAAGTAGAATTTACTTTATTTTTTGTATTTTTTTTGGTAAGTAGGTTTTAGCACATTGCCAATATGCCTTACTCTTCAGAGATAGAATAAAAGATATTATCTGAATAAACTGTAGTGCCTATATAAATGTTAGCTATTATTCTTCCTAGGCATAGACACCAAGTTCTGTTATGGGAAATGACACTTCTTTAACTAAAACTTAACCCACACAAAAGTAAAGCTAATTTGATAGATTTTCAAGTAAGATCTAGCACAGATAAGTATGCCATGTTCAAGAACATTAAAAAACCTACCACTTATGAAAATTAAAACTTACAAAATAGATAAGAGGGTGGGGAGTTTTCAGTATAAAAATGATTTTTTTTGTTCTTTTAGTTAATGAGTTCTCTTAGTATACTTCATTATCTCTTGAAGTCATTAACTATTAAACACAGGTTGGGAGATGGGGAACAGAGGATGAAAGCAAAATATTTCTGAACCCCTGACAATTAGAGATTAAACAAGGTTATATAAATATAGACACTTCCTGCTAATCCCTAAAATGCTACATAAATATGTGTTTGTTTTTATTCCTTCCCTGAAGTCCTACTTATGATATCTAATCTTCATGTACCAGTGAATCTGGTCTTTCAAATACTATAATAATAGATGAGATTTACATATTTAAGTTTGAGAGGGAGGAACTCCCACCCTTAAATATATATTCTGGGTTCTTGTTTAGTCATTTTTATTTGTGTCCAGTTCTTCGTGACCCCTTTTGAGGTTTTCTTGGCAAAATTCCTGGAGTCATTTGTCATTTCCTTCTCCAGTTCTTTTTAAATATGAGGACACTGAGGCAAACAAGGTTAAGCAATTTTGTCCAGAGTCACACATCTAGTAAATACCTGAGCACAGATTTGAACTCCTGGGCCTGACACTCAATTCATTGTCCTATCTAGCTGCCCTTTATATTCTGTTAGGTAGATGTTATTATCCTAGAGATATTAATATATTTTTCTGTATTCTCTTTATATATATAGAGAGAGAGAGAAGGAGAGAGAGAAAGAGAGAGAGAGAGAAAGACACACACACACAAAGAGAGAGAGAGAGAGAGAGAATTTTTATATATATATATATAAAGAGAATGAAGAGAATAGAGAAATTAAGTGCTTTACCCAGGGTTACGCAGTTAGTGATTGTTGCCAGTTCCATTTCCATTCTACCTAACTCTAAATTGAGTGCTCTATCCATGGTGCCATACTATCCTAGGAGAACACGAGGTCTGCCGGACTCTATAAAATGAGGGATGTCCATAGTCTGAAGACCAGGCTAGCTGGTGGTGGTGATATACCCAGACTAGAAGCCAAGTAATTAAAAACCTCTGGCCATACTTACTCATGCAACTATCTATTAAGGCCTGAAGACATTGTGATTTATGTTTGATGTTCTTATGTTTGTGAAGTCTTACCTTTTGAAGCACTGAAAAAATATTATCGTTATTATATTAATAGTATTCTATTATTGTAATGAAATCTGCTACATATATAAGTAGTTTATGGGCACATCATGTGATTATAATAATAAGAAAGGTAACATGGCATGGTACAGAGCAGGTCTTGGAGTAAGGTAGAATTTACTTCAAGTCTTTGTGAGAAAGTCCAAATGTAGAACCCTTGATAAGCCATTTAACCTTTTCCTTGCCTCCCAGGCAAAGGTCTAGGAATAAAACTTGTGAAACAGATACTAATCTGCTTTGGTAGTAGGAGAATCATGGGTCTCTTAAAAATAAAAGAGATTTCAAATTATAGTGTAAACCAGTGAGAAATAAGATTTAATTTATAAATATTCAGTTTGCACACTTTTCTGGAAAATTATGCTAAATATTATATTTATCTCATATATACCCAGTATATGCTATATTATAGTACATCGAAGTATATATTAATTACATAAGCCAAGTGCCATGATCCCTCGCCTGTCGTGGGAGTTACATTCCAGAGACCACCCCCGGCCCCATACTTGAAAATCCATGAAGCAGTGGCATTCTATTTATTTTATTTATATATATTTTAAGGCTTTATAAGCCCTTCCCACTCTCCTATAAACCTTTCCCACATTTTTATTAACCTACAATCACTGAGGCAATCAGCACCCAGGATACAGAACACAGTGCTGTAATTGGTTACCTTTCGTTTCATCAGCCAATAGTGTGCTGGGATAAGTGTAACTCTGAGATACAGAGTTAGATAGATTTTTTAAAAAAAAACCCAATTTCAGTGAAGCCAGAATAAGTGAACTGCAATACAATGAGAGATGACTGTATAATTGTAATAAAAATTATATTGATAAAGTACTTTTAGTTTTACAAAATACTTTACATATATTATCTCATTTAGTGCATTATAAAATGTGTCTATTCCTGCTGGTCCATGCTCCCATAAGAATTAGTCCAGAAACCTAGTCATTTGTGCTATGTTTCCACTTAGCTGGTCATGGATAACTTTAGACATGCCAAGATGAGAAAAGATGGTCTATGCTATTCCTTGGCATTGATTCAAAATACACTTACCTCCTTAAAAGAAGAGGAAATGATTATATTTCTTTTTTTTCCCCTATTTGGCCTTTAAAAAATGATTACCCCATCTCTTTCACCAAAGTGCACCATTGTGCAATGGAAATCATGACCACCATTTTATGCTCCTTTAATGTGAACATTTTACAGAACCTCAGAAATGAATATATTACCAATAGGAGAGCTGGGGTGGAATGTTAAGTGGCATTAGGTAGGATGAATTACATTTTATCCTGGGACAGAAAGAGATTTATTGCTTGCTGACTTGTTCAAGTTCATCTAAGGACAGTAGAATCAGACCTTGTGTATGGTCCTCCTCATCAGCGGCGTTGTCCTTTGAAAGGAACAGAGTCACTCCCCACAAATGACCTATTTATTGAAATGGAGCAGTTGGTAAATTATCTGCATCAATTGATTGTCTCTCAGCTGGTTTCTGCTCTCTCTGTTCCCCCTAAAACTTGTTCTACTTTCCCATCTTCTCTATTTATAAAGTCATTTTATTTCCTTTTTCTTTTTGGTCCAAACCTGTGATTTTACTGGTGTGACCTTCAAAAGTCATTTTACTTTTGATCTATAGTCCTAGTCTATAACAGGAAGGGATTACACCAAATCAAAAATTCTTGAAATATATTTTGGGGATTCTTAGGGGATCCATGAGAATATTTCAGATTATCCACAAGGTCAAAATTATTTTTAAAAATAATTCTAAGAGTCTAAAGGCAGTTAGGGAGTACACTGGTTAGAGAGCTTTGGGCTGAGAGTTAGGACAATGGGTTCAAATCTGAGCTTGGACACTTAGGAACTCTGTGACACTGGGCAAGCCTCATAATCTCTGTTTGATTTAGTTTCCTCATCTGTAGAATGAGAATAATAATAATATCTACCTCCCAAGATTGTTGTTAGTATCAAATAAGATAATCATTATAAATTATTTAGCATGGTGGCCTGCTGCATAGTAAATACTTATGTACATGTTAATTTTTATTATGATTTCTAATATGGTAAATGTCAATAGTTATAACACAAATAAAAGTTTTTTGGGAAAGGACCTTTGATAATTTTTAAAAGTGTAAAAGTGAAAGAATCATGAGATTAGGCTGAATAATCTTTGAGGTCAAAGAGGCAAAACGGTGTAGCAGATAGAGAATTGGCCTTAAAGTTGGGAAAACCTCCTACACAGAATGGCTGAATGGCCCTAATAGTAGCAATAGCTCACATTAATATTATGCTTTAAAATTTGCAAAACTCTCTGCCTATGTTATCTTCTCACAATCTTTTGAGGAAAGAGCTATTATAATTCCTATTTTACATATGAGAAAACTGAGGTTGGGAGAAGTTAAGTGCCATGATCTGGTCAAAATTTCTTCTCTTCAAAAAAAAATTTCATGTCTTTTCCATTCAAATTTCTATCTTCCTATGATCCTGTTCTTGGTTTTGCCACCTCCTAAGAGTATGACCTTGGATAATTCATATAATCTTTCTAAGCCTGTTACTCAGATATATGAAACTACCTCAAAAGTATAAAGAATATATATAATGTAAAATATTTTTATATTATAGGCTCATGATATTATGTAAGATATTAGGAGCCCTAAACTCTGCTTTTTTTAAAAACTATATTTGTTTCAGTTATTGTAAGGACCAGGAGCAGATTATATTTGCATTCTAAGGGGCAACTTAGCTAAGGATTTTGACCACTTGATAATACATCTTTGGTCATAATAATCCATGAAAAAATCCATAAAAATCCATAATACAAAATGTATCTCTATCCTCTGTGGTCTATCTATTTCTTCAATGATAGCAGCAAAGTGTATGAAAAGGAAATAATGAGTAATAAGATTCACAAAGTTTTTATACCATCTATAAACATTAAACTCTAAAAAGTAGTAAAGGGAAAATAAAATATATAGAAAATTGTCTAAATACTCTAAGTGAGATAATTAAATTAACGATAAAACCAGAAGAAGAAAAACAAATAGACAAGAAGTGGAAAAGGTATGACTATATCGAGGTATCTTTAAACAATTCTTTTTTCCATTTCTGATATACTCTAACAACAAATTGTTAAAGAAATGAAAATAATGCCAAGAGAATTAAGATGGAAAAAGCAGCTGGACTAGACTAAATCTATATAGTAAAGGTTCATATAGGAAGTGACACAGTTTTGAGAGTATTGAGGAATTGATTCTTGAGATATATCTGAAAGAAAGCAGCTTACAAAAAAGCTTAGAGAAAAAGCATAGACTTTGTCAATAAAATATAACAAGAAAATAGCCATAATTATCAATCTCTATGCTTACTTTTCCATATTTATAATTTTTTTGAGAATAGCATAAATGTATCCAGGATATTTTTTATTTAGATTATTTTTCCATGGTTACATGATTCATGATTTTTCCTACCCCTTTTCCCTCTCTCTCCCTATCCAGGATATTTTTGATGAAATACTCTCTTCCCCTCGGGCTCTTTCCTCTAATGTAGTGAAGGACTTCTTCAGAAACCTCCATTTGAGGAGGGCATACAAAATAGTCATCTCTTCACTTCCCACCCAGCTGTATTTGTTTGAATTTTTCCATCATATTTTTATGAATAGTACCTTCTCTCCCTAACCCACCAAGCTTTTCAGCTTTATGTATTGTTTTCTTCATTAGACTGTAAACTCCTTGAGAGTAGGAACTGTCTTTTTTTTTTTCTTTTAGATTTATATCTCCATCACTTAGTACAATGCCTGCCAAATAGTAAGCTCTTAGTAAATGCTTTTTGATTGAACAATTAACCCTATGAGGAAAAGAACAGATAATCTTTTACAAATACTATTCTATAGTAAATAAATCTTCCCCATAACACAGGTGATTGAGATGTGAGGAAAATGCAGGCATTTATTGTTCGTTCACTATAAAAACGTATTTAGTTCAGCAACACACCATCTAATGTTCTTCTTTTAACTATGTGTCTAAAGTGTGTGTGAGAGACAAAGTAAGAGAAAAAGCAAAAGCAAGAGAGAGAAAGAGAGAGAGAGAGAGAATGACAAAACATCCATTGGAAGATGGAAAAATTGAGATAATTTTGTTCAGACACTCAGTTAATATTAAGTCAGTCATAAAATAAGGAGACTTATACTGGCTAAACATACTCACTTCTGTCATGGAGGTTGTCTATAGATAGTAAGATCCTCCAGATGATCTTATTTTCAGATGACATTGTGCAGAGCACAGCAGCAGAATGTAGCTCCTTGAGCTTTCGTGACTATTTCACATTTGATCTCTGTGACGTTTTTTACCTGGCACAGTGCCTTGCACTTAATTGGTGCTAAAGAAATGTTTGTGAATTAAATTGGATCATTGAAAGATTATAGAATCTCCTCAGTAAGATGACATTCAAAAGAGTTCAACTTCTCTCTATACTTAAAACAAACACAAAACAAAACAAAATGAAAACCTCAAAAACAAGCAGATAAAGAATACTTCTTGTCCACATTTTATATGTAGTCATATGGATGACTTAAAGAGTCAAGCCCTCAGTGGGTACCCATATACACGTGTATACATGTCTGTGTATATGTGAATTTTGGATAGACATTGTGAATGGACAGTGGGCTGGGTTCAGTATTAAATAGGAGAGAGTCAGATGGATAGATAATATTATATAGCATATTTATCATAGTAAATTATAGATTATTTTTAATAACCCTAAGTTCTTCCTGAAATAAAGACTTTTTCCAAATGACAATGTTCTTTTGATAGTGCCATATGACTACAAAATAAGGGATACTAGAGTTTCTAAAGAATTACATTTTTAGGTCACCCAAAGTGCCATTGAAATGAGAGCTATGGATTTGAGTTGGCTGTAAACTATCACCCATGAAGAATTACAAGAAAGAAGTGTCATGTAGAATATAA
The DNA here is from genome assembly GCF_016433145.1 of Gracilinanus agilis. NCBI lineage: Eukaryota > Metazoa > Chordata > Mammalia > Didelphimorphia > Didelphidae > Gracilinanus > Gracilinanus agilis. The sequence continues at coordinate 386,309,630 of NC_058133.1, forward strand.
TAAAAGGGATAAATCATCAGTAAAGGAAGTGGGATGGTCACTCATGGAGAGCAAAATATAACTGATGGACAGCTCCCAAGCTCCTTTGATATTCATACAATATTAAAATATATGGAGCATGTTAGGTTGACCCTTTGTTAAATATTTATAGGAGAAATAGATAAGGATCATCACACTAGATGTGAGACCATAGATGGGTTGTGATTTGAAAATTTGGAAGGAATACCCATATCATTGAGATAACAGATAACCATGAGTATTGAAGCACTGAAGCTTAAGGTTCTTATCTTAAGTAATGGGACTTTGGTTTAAAGTGATAAGGCATTTCCTTTTATTGAAAAATGTAACCCTTGGCTTAAAGGGCCAGTTGCATGAGATTTTCTCCTCATTGGTGAAGATGGATTATTCAGTGTCTCATATCTGTGTGAGGGGCAGATATTTAGTGAGAACTGGGGAAAAGAGAGATCAATCTCTTCTGACTTTTATTTTTGAGAGAGAAGGTACACTAATCCAACTTTTCTTTAGATCCCTGAAGGTAGAAAAAGAATCATGGAAGAAGCCAACATGTAGAGGAGTTGGCAGTCCTCTTATACTGTCCTTATCCTCAGCTTGTTACACTAGAGAATCTAGGAATTTCCCTTTAGGGGAGATCTTAGACTGTCTCTCTTGTCTGCAGTGAGTTAACCCCCCCTCAGAGGAGAAGCTTATTCACTCTGGGCATTGTCTGGTCTGTAATTTCATATTCTTATATGTATACTATCTCCAATTTTTAAAAATAAATGATTTTGTTTGCTATTTGCTTTGTGTTTATTATAGAACTAGTATCTGGTGGGAAAGGAATCAGTCCTTGCATATATAGCTTGGAAGTACAATTTGATCCTAAAAATTACCTCCCCTAGACTAACAATAATTAAAGTTGCAGATAGATGTCATTCTAGCCTCCTCTCTCTGAAGAAAGCAGAGTGCTTATCATCTGGTCCTAATTTCCTGTTTCTATCCTATTAGGAATCATTGTCTTTTTAAAAAGCAGTCAGGATAGGGAAGAGGAGAGAGGAGACAAGAGGCATTTTGCCTCCCTGTGAGGTACATTTAGCTACATCTATGTGGACAGGGCAATACTCTGCATGGACAAAACAGTGTGCCCCCACCCCCAAACAAAAATGCAACTGTATCTGTATTGAGACATTGACTCAAATATTTTGATCAAAAAATTTTAGGTGGTACCAATCAAAGACGTTTTCAGTACAACAGCATGTTCTTGAGGATAGATCCTTCTACATGTTAAGAATTTTGGATTTGTTGATCAAAACTTCCTTTGTTTAGAGAAAAGTGATGGTGAAAATGTCATGGTGAAATACTCTGCTACATACCTGATCCAGATCCTATTGTGGAAGTTGTTCCTCCTATGACTCATTTGGAAGAGCAAGGTAAAGCAAGAATAGATAGCCCCATATCCCCGAATTAAAAGTATTCTGGCTATATAGCTTATTTAATGTAAAAGATTGTGTAACTTCTTTGAGCTTGAATTTTGTTCCTTTGTTTTGTCTGGTATCCAGTTTTTTGCTGACATTTTGGTTGTGTATTTTTAATTCTGCCTAGTTTCTTTGGTTACAATATGGCATATTGCTTACTATTTTGGATGAGTTTGGGCATAACCCTATTTCCTTTGGCCATTTTCTTGAATTCTTACAGCCTCATAGCACTAAACCCTACAAGATCTCAGTCTGTTCCACTGAGAACCTTTAGCCCCAATACAACAGGACAATGGGCAACAAGATTTAAATGGTTTTGCTTACATTGTATATTGCCTTTTAAGGACTAAGATATTTAAACATCCATTAATTCACATATATAGAACTTATTTTTTAGATTCATAATTACAGTGGCAATTAAGGAGTCGAAGTAAACTTGGTGGTAAAATTTCTTATAGTTCTCCTGTTCACCATTACTCCATCCATTATGTCCTCCCTACAGGCATGAACAACACGTATAGAAGTGAAAGGTGGAAGGGGGAATTTCATGCTGGCTGCTCCTTAAAAATAGTAATATTTGGTGGCAGTTGGATGGATCAGTGAATTGAGAGCCAGGTTCAAATCTGGCTTCAGACACGTCCTAGCTGTGTGACCTTGGGTAAGTCACTTAACCCCCATTGCCTAGCCCTTACTGCTCTTCTGCCTTAGAAACAATGGTTCTAAGACAGAAGAAAAGGGTTTAAAAATAGCAATATTCCATTTGAAAATTTGGGGCAAATTAACAATCATTCCCTCTGTTGTTTACATTAACCATCTAAGCCTTTCACATCTAATCTATTTGAGTGATTTCATAATCCTTGTCTTCCAGCCTTAGGTATAAGCTATGTGTGCATACTATTTATTCCCAAGCTTTCATCTCTCTTCTTTAGATTGGTTTATTCTAATATATCCATCTTCTAGTCCATTTGAAACCAGTGTTCTATTCTCAATATATTCATTTTACCTTTTCTGTTTAACTGAACCCTATCTTCTTGCATCTATCCAAAATATTACTCTCCATTGCAACCCTCATCAGGGAGTTCACATTTTAATGGAGTGGAGAGACATACAAACAACTATGTACATTTAAGATGTATAGACACTACATTGGAGGCAACCTCAGAGGGAAGGTACTAGTTTTGTGGAAGACTTGGAAAAGGCTTCTAGAAGAATGTAAGATTTGAATTGAAGTTTGAAAGAATCCAAAGAAGGCAGAAGGTGGATCTAAATAGGAAGAACATTCCAGTGATAAGGAATAAGCAGTAAAAAAGAAGAGAGAAAACTAGAAATGATGTTATGTGAGAGGAACAATAAGGCCAGTGTCACTGGATCACAAAGTATATGGAAAGGAATAAAGTGAAAGAAGTCTGGAAAAGTAGGAAGGGGCTAAATGATAAAAGGCCTTTAAAAGGCAAACAGATGATTTTATACTTGATCTTAGAGAAAATAGGGAGTCACTCAAATTTATGAATAGTGGAGTGACAAGGGAGTCAGAAATGCCCCTTAGGAAGGTACCTTTGGCAGCTGAATGGAGGATGGACTGGAGTAGATATTTGAGGCAGGGAGACCAACCATAAGGTCATTGCAGGACATATCAAAACTCTATCTTCACTGGCATCTAGTATGGAGTGCTGCATGTATATTATATATTATATAATCTGTATTCAGATACATAGAGACATAAGATTCTGCAACTATATATGAATATGCATTCATATATATGTGTATACATTCATATATATGCAGAACCTTGTTTAAGGTACCTGTGAAGATACTATTTTGATATGAAAGATATTCTGCTCTATTGGAGTTTACAATCTGAATATCTATCTATGTATCTATGTATCTATCTGTCTGTCTGTCTGTCCATCCATCTATCTATCTATCTATCTATCTATCTATCTATCTATCTATCTATCTATCTATCCATCTGTTTTTCTGTCTTTCTATCTACTCATCTACCTACCTATTTATCTGGAGTCCTAGCCTGATGCCTGTGAAGATGGAGTTTTGGTATGACAAATGTTCTGCCCTAATGGAGTTTACAATCTGGTGTAATTCCCTAGCATAGGGCTTAGTTCTTCTATAAAAACCACAAAAAATATTTATAAAAAATTTTAGGCTAGATAAACTCTTAAAGTAAATGATTTTATCCTTTAATATACTTGTCCTTCATTTCCAGGAGCTAGCCATTCAAAGAATAAAGCATGAGAGCCTGGACAAAGTGTTTCCTCTCCTTTCTCCATTCTACAGGCAAATCAATGTTTTAAAGTGATCAGATCTTTTAAAAATATTATTAAAATGTCTTATTAATACCAAAATGTTTGAGTGCCATGCTATAGGCATAGATTGTTAGTAATATTATGTAACATGACTAAATTTTTTTTATTTTAATGTAACTTGAATGATTTAAATTTCATCTCCATCCCTTAATATTGAAATGGGTACAAGGAAATAAATGAAAAGTCTATAACAAGAGGGTCATCTTATACAATGGGCTCCCTAATTCAAGCTTTTATCACAGCCTATTTGGACTTGCAAAAGCTTCTTTGCAATACCTCCTAAGTGTTCTTTTTCTAAGCGTACCTTCCATAACATGACCAAAACAATCTTTATAAAGCAAAGGTTTGACTACTCAACTCTCTGCTTAAGAAGCCACAATGCTTGAGAGATATAATAATACAAAGTCCTTTGCCTGCTTTAAAAAGCCTTTTCCACTCTAGCTCCAGTCTACCATTTTAAGTTGTTCAGTCATTTTAGTCATTTTCAACTCTTCATGGCCCCATTTGGGGTTTTCTTGACAAAGATAATGGAATGGTTTGCCATTTCCTTCTCCAGCTCATTTTATGGATAAGAAAACTGAAGCAAATAGACTCAAGTGACTTGCCCAGGATCACATATCTAATAAGTGTCTGAAACCGGTTTTGAACTCATGTCTTCTTGAGTCCAGATGTGGCATTCTAACTCCTGTGCCACCTAGCTGCCTTTATAATTTTTTAGATTTACTTCATATTACTCATTTTCAGGCAGTTTTGATTCCAACCAAACAGAGCTACTTATTTTTCATTATGCACAGCACTCCATGTTCTATACCTCTATAACTTAGTCTGGGCTGTTCCCTAGGTCTAGCATGTTCTCTCCCCTCCCCAATGCCTCTTGAATTCTTTAGATCAGGACCACTTTGAAAAGGGCTTTTCTGATCTCACCTTACCCTTCTGCCTTATAAATGCCACGTCCCAAATCTTGCACTAAAATTTATTTTGTTTTTATTTATTGTATACTTGCTGTATTCTCTCTATAGAATAGTTGAAGACAGGGACTATTTCATTTTTATCTTTCTATTATACCTAGTATCTAACCCAGTACCTAGCATACAGTTCCAATTGTTCAGTCATTTCACTTATGCCTGACTCTTTGTGACCCTATTTGAGATTCTCTTGGCAAAGGTTTGCCATTTCCTTTTCCAGCTTATTTTACAGATAAGGAAATTAAAGCAGACAGGGTTAAGTGACTTTCTTAGGAATCACACAGCTAGTAAGAGTCTGAGACCAGATTTGAACTCAGGTCTTCCTGATTCCAGGCCTTGAACATCTTTATAAATGTACATTAAATTGATTTTAGTTGAATCATATTACAAAATTGACTCTTTTAAAAATTCATGATGATCATATAGAATTTTGTGGGAAAATGGCCAAGAGAACAAGATATTAACTTACTTTTCAACTTTCCCTACAAATAATGAAAAATAGTGCCTCTGAGTGAAATTTAAAGTGGTAAAAATAGTTAAGACTTAAGGAGAACAACTCCTACAATGTAGGACAACTTGGGAAGAGGCTGGGAAGGCTGTAGGTAGCAGTCTGACCCCCAGATCAACAAACAACAAGATCTGGAGGCAGCTATGTGGTCCACAGCCTCAGCTTTGGAACCTTCAACCAAGTGATTGTGTAGGGACTGGGAACCTGCCTGGGAAAAGACTGCAGAGTCTTTTATTTTGCTGAATAGATGTAATCTGGAGGAGTGAACACAAACAAGTGAGTATAATTAATGAGAGACAAGAACCTTAGGAGAGCAGAGCTCCTGGTTATGGTTCTAAGACAGGAGGACTGGGAATCTTATAATATAGAAATTAGAAGAACAAAGAAGTCAAAGACTCTCAGAGAGGTAAAGGAAATAACAACAAAAACCTAAACCATGAGTCATGCCCCTCACCACATTCACAGATGAAGCAGACACTAGCATAAAGTTAGCAGTTAAGAAATAGGCCAATAAATTTTTTTTAATGAGTAAGCAAAAGAGAAAGAACCCAACCATAGAAAGCTACTTTGGAAATAAGGAAGATCAGGTTTCAAATTCAGTAGACAGTGAAATTAAAACCCTCACTTCAAAAAATTTGAAGAAAAAGAAAACATATACAAACTTAAAGAGAGTTCTTGGAAGGGATTTAAATAGCCTTTAAAAACCAAATAAGAAAGATTGAGGAAAAATTAGGGGGAGATAAAAGCAATGCAAGAAAACCAAGAAAAAATGGGAAAAGAGATCCAAAAACTCAATGAAGAAAATAATTTTTTATAAATAAGAATTGGGCAAAGAGAAACTGATAACTTCAAAAGACAAGAATTAATAAAAGTAAGTAAAAATGAAAAATTTGAAGAGAATATAGATTATCTTATTATAAAAGCATCTGCCTAGATGAACTGGAAAAGATATTGAAGAAAGACAATATAAGAATTCTTGGACTACCTGAGAGTTATGATCAAAAAAAGTTTTTGACACTATTCTTCAATAAATTATTAAAGAAAATTGTCCTGAAGTTTTAGAACAGAAGATAAAGTAGAATTTAAAAGAATCCGTCAATCATCCTGTATAAGAGACCCCAAGAGGAAAACTCACAGAAACCTTGTAGCTAAATTTCCTAATTCTCTTGTTAAAGAGAAAATAGTACAAGGAAATAGAAAGAAATTAAAAACTGTGAAGCTACAATCAAAATGACACAATACTTAGCAAGTTCTACATTAAGACAATGGACTACATGGAATACAGTACTTTTAAGAGCAAAGAAACAGCTCTTAAACTAACAATAACAACCCAGCAAAGCTGAGTATCATCATTCAAGAATAAAAAAACAAATATAAAAAAATAAGATTTTCAGGTATTCTTAAAGAAAAGATCAGAACTGAATAGAAAATCTGATCTACAAGGATGAGAAGAAACATAAGAAGATAAGTATGAAAGATAAATTACAATGTATTTAATAAAGTCAAATTGTTTAATTTTCATATGGGAAAATGGCATAAAGAAACTATAAGAATGTTATCATTGCTTCAGTAATTTGAAAGAGCATATACAGATAGAAGCTTTGATGTCAAGCTGAATATAATGTAATGAATCAAAAGTAAAATAAAATTGAGTATGGAGAAATAAAATTAAATAATTATCTCATATAAAAGAGGTATAAATGAAAGAAATTTTACAGTAAATGGGAGAAGAGGACAGAGGGCTGGTAATACTAACATCTTATTTTTATTTTTATTATTATTATTATAAATTTGGGTAGAAGAGGGAATAATATATACATATATATGGGTAAACAGTCTCTTAAATTATATGGAAACAAGAGTACAAAGAATAAAGATAAGAGAGGGACTCTTAGAAGGGTTTATAGATTAAGAGAAAAGGGGCCAAAGTGGGTAAGATAAGGGAAGGGAATATTAGAGGATTTTCATATTAAAAAATAGGTGGTTAAAGTAAGGGGATAAAAAAGGGAATAATAGTAGACATACGTATTAAGAAATCAGACAGAGTAAGAAGCAGAGACAAGGTAAGGATCCTTAGAAGGATTAGTAGATTAAGAATTAGGTGGGTAAAGGGAAGAGACAAAGGCAGGAACCTTAGAAGAGTAGATTTGCTTAGAACTAAGTGGATGAAGGAATAAAATACAGGAGAGATTCTTAGAAGGTTATGGATTAAAGAAGTAATGGTTGAAAGAAAATTAGACTTCTTAGGAGATATAAAATAAAAAGAGAAACAGAGAGGGAAAATAGCAAGGCGGGGGGGGTAGAATTGAGGAAAATGCATAGTTAATAATTATAACTTTGAATGTGAATGGGATGAATTCACCCATAAAATGGAAATGGATAAAAAAACTTAACAAGACATTGCTTACAAGAAACACATTTAAAATGATAGATATGTGTGTATATGAATATAAAGTGATGGAGTAAAATTCATTATACTTTAGTGGTCAAAAAAAAGTAGAGGTAGTAATAATGATCTCAGGCAAAGTGAAAGCTAAAGCATATCTAATTGAAAGAAACAAAGGGAAATTATGTTATCTTAAAAGGGACCATAGTATTATCAGTGCTCGACCTATATATACAAAATGTAATCACATCCAAAATTTTAAAGGAAAAATAAAAGAGTACAGGTGGAAATAGATAATAAAACTATAATAGTGAGGGACTTTAGCCTTCCCCTATCAGAACTAGGTAAATCTAACCAAAAAATAAATTAGAAAGAAGTCAAGGAGATAAATAACATCTTAAATGACTAATACACTGTTGTTAAAACTTTGAACTGATCTATCCATTTTGGAGAGCAATCTGAAATTATGCCCAGTTATAGAACTGTGTATACCTTTTGATCCAGCAATATCACTATTAGGTTTGTTTCCTAAGGTGATCAGGGGAAAAAAAGAAAAGAACCTATATGTTCTAGAATATTTGGAGTACCTATCTTTGTGGTGGCAAGGAATTGGAAACTGAGGAAATGCCTGTTGATTATGGAATCAAATTATGGCATATGGTGGTGATGGAATACTACCATGCTGTAAGAAATGACAAACAGTCTAATTTAAAAAATATATAGAAAGATCTTTATGAAATTATGAAAAGTAAAATGAGCAGAACTAATTATATATAAAAATAGAAATATTGTTTGAAGAATGTACATTCATCTTATAAGGATTATTTTATAGTCTTCTTTTATTTTTACAATCTCCAGAGAAAAAAACTAATAAAAAGAAACAAATATAACTATATATATATATATAATATATATATGTTGTTGTTGTTGTTGTTGTTGTTGTTGTTGTTGTTGTTGTTGTTGTTGTTGTTGTTGTT
>NC_058133.1:386323165-386448423 GCF_016433145.1 Gracilinanus agilis
AAGGAAGGAAGGAAGGAAGGAAGGAAGGAAGGAAGGAAGGAACAAAGGAAGGAACGAAGGAACGAAGGAAGAATGAAGGACGGTAGGGAAAAAGGAAGGAAAGAAGGAAAGAAGGAAGGAAAGAAAGAAGGAAGATAGGGAGCGACAGAGGAAGGGAAGAAGGGAGGAAGGGAACAGAAAGGGACGGAGGGAGAGAGAAATGAAAGGAGAGGGACAGGGAAAAAGGGAAAAGGGAAGGAAATAGCAAGGGGAAAGGGGAAATGAGAAAATAAGAGAAGAAAGGTAGGAAGAAAAGAAGGAAGGAGACAAGGGAATAAAGGAAGGAAGGAAACGTGAAAGGTTAACTGAAAAACTCATCTCCATTTTATTTTCAGATCAACACAACCTCCCTTGAATATAAAATGATGTCCATTTTTAAGGTGGGTTATTTAAGTTTTACAAATTCTAATTCTTAGCTCTTCTAAATTAAAGTGTCATCTTTAATGCACATTTTTGCCTCTCTTCCCATACTAAACATGAAGCTAATGTTAAACTTCATGTTTTAAAATGACCAAAAATATTTTTTACAAAATCTTAGTAACTACTAGATAGATACTAAAATCAAAATATCTGATGAGGGTAACACCTCATCAATTTGAAGTGTTTTCTCAATTGGCAAAGTGATTGGATGCCATCAGTTAGAGGAACATTTCAACCTCATTTTTTTTGTCAGTAAAGCCTTTCTGAATTTAGTGCAATAAACAGAGTTTAAACTTAATGTCCTCCTCATAATGCTTTCATGTAATTCAAACAGCCTAATTTCATCCAAACTAAATTCAGAAATAAATTGCATTTGAAGTTCAAACATTGATAGTTTTAACTTGAAAAGGATGTGATTTGTCACACTGGGTCAAGAAAGTTACTGAGTCAAATATATTTATAAAATGCCACATGTACTAAGGCTGCAGGAGGATGAGGATCCAAAAAGAAGCAGAAAATAAGACTCCTGCTCTTATAGAACTTGGTAAAAGAAGTGGGTTGGATTGAATCAGTTGTAAGATCTCTTTTAACATTAACTGAATAGACAACATATACACCAATGACATTTACAAGGAAGTTTATGAAATATTTTGTTCACATGTGAGTATGATGGTTTACTCCTACCCTGATTCATCACTTAAGGTCTAGGTGTCTTGACTAAATAAATCAATAAATCAAAAGTAAGCTAGGTATGCATAAGCCCTTAAGCAATCTGTCCCTCTCCTTCCCCTTCACCCCTTCCTGGTTATGAAAGATAGCAATGTGTTTAGCACCATATGCATCAAGAGCTAAGAAACACACTGAGGACAACTTAGACAAAACAAAAATGAAAAGCATCTTCAGAATTTGGGAAGAGCAGTTTAGAGTGCAGTTGAAAGATAGAACTATAGAGATCTTCATGAGAATTTCATTAACTTAAAGAAGTAATATGTCACTCTTCTTTATGTTCCAGCTATATTCTCAAGTGTCTATATCTTCTCCCACCTCTCCCAGTCAATAATCCCTTCTTTGACTTTCTTTCCCTTCCTGCACAATTTTGACTTTATTTATAGTGCTCTGCTTTAATTATCATTGGCACACATATAGCTTCAGCTACTATTGGGCACCTTGCTCCTTTGTCCACTTGCCCGCCACACTCTGACCTTTGGTTTTCCCCAATGTCTGCCTTTTCTGGACAATAGTGATGGTACTGAATGCTCCTGAAGAAAGTCGTGCATTCAAGCCAACTGGATTCATTACAAAATTATGTTATCTAATTTCACTGGGACTCTGTTGCATGGTCATCCCTGTATTTACCACTTTGTTCCAAATCTTTTCTCTCCAAAGACCTCTACCATTTGTTTCCCCTACCTCTTACCAAAAGATTTGACTTCCGACTTTACCAAGATTCCAAAGACCTTCTGCCTTGCTTTTCTTCTTCCCTTCCATGCAAAAATGCTTCTTCAAGATTGTTCCAGCCTTGATCAAGCAATGTCTTTTTTTTTTTTTTTTGCCAGCACTATTCCCTCTACTTGTGTTCTTGATCTCATTCCCTTCAGTTAGAACTGGGTTTGGATTTTGCTCCAAATGACTGTGTGACCCTGAATCATTCTCTCTTCCTCTTATCTTCAATTATTCCCTCACCAGTGGTCATCTTCTTTGCACCTCACAAATATGGCAGGTTTTTGCTACTCTTAAACATCTTTATTTTACCTTGCCATTTCCTCAGGCTCTGGTACTACTGCTCATCTAACCATGAAACTGCTGGAAAGGGTCATCTACACTTACTGCTTCTGCTCCCTGAATTCTCATACACTTTTCAATGATTGGCAATTTTTCTTTTGATCTTGTAACTTGACTGGTACTTTTCTCTTCAAGGTTAGCATCAATGTCTTAACTGCAAAATCCAATGGTTTTTTCTTCATCTTAATTCTTGGAAATTTCTGACACCATTGACCACCTTCTCCTTCTAGACACGTTTTCTTTGCCTCTCATGACCTTCCTCTTTTTTAGCTTTCCTCTTTTTTTTAGGATCATTTCTTCCCAGTCTCCTTTGCTAGATCATTATAACTTTTTTAAAAACCCTTTCCTTTTGTCTTAGAATCAATACTGTGTTGGTGTCAAGGCAGAAGAGTTGTAAGGGGGTAGGCAATGGGCATTAAGTGACTTGCCCAGGGTTACACAGCTAGGAAGTATCTGAGACCACATTTGAACCCACAATCTCCTATCTCTAGGACTAGCTCTCAATACATCATTATGCTTTCTAGTCATCTAAGTATGGGTGCCTCCAAAAGGTCCCCTGTCTCTTTCTTTTCTATACTCTCTTCCTTGGTAAAAAAAAATGTAAAATTCCTTTATCATTAATTTTTTTCCATTTCAATGTGGATGACTATAAAATTAATAGATCTAGCTTTTTTTTTCTCTCTTCTGAAATAAACTCTTCAAATACCAACTTCTTGCTGGTCATCTCCTACTAAATGCCTGATAGGCATTGGAAAACCAAAATGTCTAAAAGAGAACTAATTAGATTTCATCCAAAATCTGTTCTTCCTCTGAAGTTCCCTATTTCTGTTGATGATGCTACAGTCTTTTCAAGCTCCCAAATTCAAAACTTTGGAGTAACCTTGACTCTTCTGTGTCTCCTTCAATGAAATACTCAATGTAAACTCTTGTGAAGTCTTATTCAACCTCCATAACATCTCTCACATCTATCTTCTTTTAACTCATACAGCCACTGCTCTAGTTCATACCCTCATCACCTTTCACTTGAACTACTTAATTGGTCTTCTTGCCTTCAGGCTCTCCTCTGCCTAATCCAGCCTCCACATAGCTGCTAAATTTTTATTCCTAGAACAAAAATTTGAACATGTCACTCCCTAGTCAAAAATCTTCACTTATTCCTTATTGCCTCTAGGCTAAAATACAAACTCTTAAGTCTAACATTGAAATTCTTCCACAATTCAGCTCTCACCTTCCTCTCCTACCTTATTTTATATTATTCTCTTTTATGAACTGTCTGTTTCAGTCAGACTTGCCTTCTAGCTGATCCTATGACACGTCATTCCCATCTCCCACCTCTGGACCTTTGTAAAACTGGTCTCCCATGTTTGGAATGTACTCCTTCCTTATCTCAGCTTAGTACAACCCCGAATTTATTTCAAAGAACTTGAGGAACCAACTCCTGCATGAGGCTTTTCATAGTTTCCATATTTTTAGTATTTTCTCCCTCTTAAAATAATTCTTTATTATTTTGTATATACTTTGCATTTAATCGCTTGTGTAAATGCTATATTATCTCAATAGAATGTACATTTTTTGATGTTATTCACAATGCTTTATAGAGTATACACTTAATAAACTTGTGTTGAATTCAATTGCTTTGAATCATTAGATTTATTCCATCGTTTTAGCCTGTTGATGTATCTTTGTATGCTCTCTGTCATGCAGTATGTTACATCTGCCTTCAAGCCTCATGTCATGAAAATTTGACAAGCATGACTTTTATGATCACATTCGCATTATTGATAGAAATGTTACAGGAATAGTATAAATCCAAGATAAGTAAGATGATGGTAATGGAAGGTGAACAGGGATGTTTTGTTCTAGTGGTAGGAATGTAAGCCAATAGTTATCAGCTCCATATTTCCTCCACTTGTATTACTAAGTATTTTTTGAGGATCGCTGCCATTTCAAGACTTTGCATGGCTGTGGTCCTGGCTTCCGTGCATATCAAAGAATAAAATGAAAAGTTGTTTGTGAGTGCATGCATGCATGTATATTTTCAGCACCAGAAAGATGCTTTGGGATTTGGGACTACATGGAGGTCACATAATCTGCATCCAGAGGCAGGAAAGAAATCAAAGGAATTTATCTGCCCTGGTGGACTTTTTTTTTGAAGGGAATAGAATTGAAAAGGTTTTAATAACTACTGGGTTGATTATTTTGTGTCAGTTGGGGAGAGCTTTTCAAAGAAAAAAAGCTAAACATATATAGATTGAATTCTAAGCCCCTGAGATAGTATGGGGGAAAAAATCCCTACCTGCTGTCTTAGAATCAATACTGTGTTTTGGTTCCAAGGCAGAAGAGTGGTAAGGCTAGGCAATGGGTGTTAAGTGACTTGCCCAGGATCACACAACTAGGAAGTGTCGGAGGTCAAATTTGAACCCAAGACTTCCTCTTTCTGAATCTGGTTCTCATTCCAGCCACTTAGCTGTCCCCCACTCCTCCTCCCTGAGATAATATTAAAGAACAAAGATAATACTTCATCAAAGGAAGCAGGGGATAACACTGGAAGATGACCAGTAGCAGTTTGCTAGAGGAGCAAGAAATGGTAACTTTAAAGACAGAGAAAGAAAGGAATAAGCATTTATATAGCACCTAGAATGTACCAGACACTATGGTAAGCATTTTAAAAATATTATCTTACTTGATTTTCATAATCCTGTGAGGTATATGCTATGATTATACCCATTTTACAGTTGAGGAAACTGAGGCAAAGATGAAGTGACTTGCCCAAAACAACACAGATAATAAGTGTCTGAAGCCATATTTGAGCACAAGTCTTCCTGACTCCAGGCTCCACGCCTTATGCACTGAGTCACCTAGATGCCATGGAGAAAAATATCATCCTTTAAAGCTATGTTGCCTCATCATCAATGGTAGATTTGGGATCATGCCAAAGAGCATGAGAGAGTTAAGAACCAGCAAAGAACAGTTACTTTCAGAAGATGGAGCCATGAAAAAGAAAGATTGGAGACAACCAATGCAGTTGAACACTAATACAACCTGATATAAGACACTGGCTCTTGAAGCAGTGAGTTTAAATTGAGCACAAAGCCTGCTTCTGATGCCTTCTAATACGTGACTTTGGATAAGTCACTGAACCTCTCTAGACGTTCTGTTTCTTTAGCTGTAAAAAAGCAGAGTTGGTCAAAATAGGATTAACCTCTAATGTTCATTATAGACCTTGATCTTTGATTCTGGGAAGTTTTCCATTCCTGGCAAATCTTTTCCTCACGTAGAAATATGAGTTCTTTGCTCTCCCCAAACTAGGTGGCACATAAAGCATGCTTGGATTTCCTCTAATTATTAGTTATGAACTCTATGATGCAATGGCCACTCACTCCTAAGCTTTATGTCTTTTTTTGCTTCAATAGCAATGTTTCTTTGGTCAAAAATACGTGTAGGATAACAATTCCTCTGAAGGGTTTTTCCATCCATTGAAAATTATATATTTTGAAGAGAACCAGCTACAAGATCAGATGTGAAATTCTGGACTCTTATAAGTCCTCCTGAAAAGAAGAATTCCTGGGGAAAGAAATACTTCCTACATGCAGGTTAACATCTGTTCTAAACATGTAAACTATTTCTTTTTGTGAATATCTCCAGAAATCTATGCCTACAAATTACTTTGCGAGCTACTTTGAGGAATAAAAAAAAAACACTTAATCCCTATTCTGAGCAAGGCTATAGTGGGTATCATGGGGAAAGGAAGATGTTAAAGAAAGAGAGGACATGTCTCCTGCCTAATTGAGGTACACAAGTTCTGAGAGAGTAAATCTCGAGTTCCTATGGTAGAGCTCAAGATAAAGCTGCAGGAACTATTTTAATTAATAATGTAAAGGAAGAAGTTCTAGCAGTACCAGTTTTTTAAACTATTATAAAGCAGTCAAAATGATCTGATAATGGCTAAGAAATAGAAAAGAAGGTCAGTGGAACAGAACAGGCATACAACAAAAAATTGTAAAAGATTGTGTTTGACAAAAGTAAAGATTCAAAATTTGGAGATAAGAATTCACTAGTAAAAATTGTTGGGAAACTAGGTACAGACTAATATCTTATACTCTTTACCAAGATAAGATCAAAATGAATTACTTAAACTAGACATGAAGGAAACTATATGCAAATTAGGACAGTGAACATATTTCCTATCAGATTTATGGAAAAGAGAGAAATTTATAGAGGATTGTGAGATATAAAGTGGACAGTTTTGAATACATTAAATTAATTTAAAACGGTATGCACAAATAAAACTAATATAGCCAAAATTAGAAGAAAAGATGTAAATTTGAGGGAAATTTTTATGGACTGTTACTCAGAAGGACATTTCATATCTCAAATATATAGTGAAATTTGTCAAATTTATAAGAATATGAGACATTCCCCAATTGATAAATGACCAAGGGATATGAACAAAAATTTTTAATGAAAATTCAGTTATATATATTCATATAAACATATATGTAAATAAATAATATACATAAACATGATAAATGCTCTAAATTATTATTAGAAAAATGTAAATCAAAACAACTCTGAGATATCATCTCACGCATATTAGATAGCCTAAAATGATAAATGGCAAAATGACAAGTGTTGGAGGGAATGAGTAAAAATGAGGATAGTTCATTGTTGCTGAAACTATGAACTTATCCAGACATTTTGGAGAGCAATTTGGAATTATGTATCAAGAGTTGTAAAACGATGTATACCTTTTGACCCACTAATACTGCTATTAGATTTGTTTCCTAAGGTGATTAGGGAAAAAGGAAAAGAACTTAGATGTTCTAAAATATTTATAGCAGCTCTCTTTGTGGTGGCAGAGAACTGGAAATTGAGGGGATAACCAATTGTAGAATGGCTAAATTGTGTCATATGATTGTGATAGAATACTACTGGGCTGTAAGAAATGACAAGCAGATTAATTTTTTGAAAAATTTGTGGAAAGACCTACATGAAATTATGAAAAGTGAAATAAGTAGAACCAAGAGAACTTTATATATAACAATATAAATATTGTTTGAAGAATGACTTGTGTATATATTCACCTCCAGAGAAAGAACTGATAAACAGAAATAAGCAAAACATAGTTTTATATATACATGTATCTTTTTCTTTTTGTCAAATGATGTCCTCTCTAATGTAGGGTGGTGGGAAGAAGAGAGTTACTTGGGAATTTTAATGTAACAAGCAAACAAGTAAAAATTTAAGAAAAAGCCAATCAGTCTAAAATGATTTATTAGATACTTACTAACTGCTAGTCACTCTGCTAAGTACTAGAGACAAAAGAAAGACAAAAACACTATTCTTATTCTCAAGAACTACGTATTTTAATGGGGTCGGGAGATAACATGTAAATAACTGGATGTATATGAGCTATATAAGGACGGGAATGTTAGAGGGGAAGGCAACTAGCAGCTGGGGAACCAGAAAAGGCCCTACCAGGGCAGCTAAAAGGTGAAAATGAAAAGAGAGAATATTTCAGGAACCAGAGATAGAGATTTCAGGAACCAGATAAAGAGATGGGGAGCAGAGTGTGTTTGACAAGACAAAGTGAGCCTATATAGCTGGATCATATGTGTGAAGGTGAGTAAAATATAAGAAAACTGGAAATGTAGGAAGAGGCCAGGTTATGAAGAACTTTAAATGCCAAACAGAAGACTTTATATTTGATCCTGGTGCTAAAAGGAAGTCACTCGAGCTCAAAGAGCAGTGAATTACTTGATTAGATCCATACTTTAGAAAAATGAACTTGACGGATGAATGGAAGATGGAATTAATTTGGGAAAGATTTAAGGAAGACCAGTTAGAAGATTATTGCAATAATGTAAGTCAGAGGTGATGAGGGCAGTAGTGTGTGAGTGGAGAGAAGGAAATGTATATAAAAGCTATGAAGATAGAAATGAAAAGATTTGGCAATGGATTGGGTTTTGGGGATGTATGAGAAGGAAAAGTTGAGGATGGCACCAGATTTGAGCATCTGGATGACTGGAAAGTTACCCTTAAGGGTGGAATAATTAGCTCTTTTGGAGATGCTGAGTTTGGGGTGTCTGTTCAGTTTGAGATGTCCAAGAGGCAAATGTAGATGTATATCTAGAAGTAGTGTAGGTAGAAGTGAGGACTGAATGTATAAATATAGGAGTTGCAAATAAAGATGATTGAATCCATGGGATCTTATAAAATCAAGCAAGAGAGTATAGAGCAACAAGAGTGCCTAGAACAGAACCTTCTGTGATACTCATGAAGAGTGGGCATGACTTAAATGAAAAACTACCTAAGAAAAATGAGTAACAGTTATATAGATAGAAGAATGAGGAGAAAACAATGTCATAAAAAAAAAAACTAGAGAAAAGAAAGAATTCAGGAGAGGAAAATAATCAACAATGTCAGATACTGCCGAAAGATCGAAAGGAATCAAGATCAAGAAGAGGTCATTAGGTTTGGAAATTAAGAAGTCATTGGGAATTTGGGGGAGAGGAGCTTTAGTTGAATGATGAGGTCAGAGCCAGATTGTGGGGATTTAGAAATTAATGAAAGGAAAAGAAATGGAGGGACAAAGTATAGATGACTCTCAAGAAGTACAACTATGAAGGGGAGGAGAGGTATATATTTATAGATGGTGAGGATAACAGGATTAACCAAAAAAATTTTAGGCATCAGAGAAGAATCCAGTAGTTTGAGATTAGAGATAAATTCTATAGTGAGGGAATAGAGGGAACAATTTACTAGAGAAGGGATGATATGAAATATATAGCAATTTTGGGCCTTGGCAAGGAAAAGAAGAACTTATTCACCTGAGACCAGAGTGAAGGAGGTGATCTGGGGAGGATGGGGTGGAACAAAGTGTGGGAAATCTCTGAATGAAGTGAGATGAGGAAGTAGGAAGATGGGGATTTCTCCTAGAATAGTCTCAACTTTTTCAGTAAAGTACGAAGTAGGGTCCTCAGCTCAGAGGATAGGGAAACAAGGTGCTATGGGAGACTTTAGGCAAAATAAGATGGTCTGTAATAGCCACTCTAGGAGATGGTATAATGAAACAATTAGGAAGAAACAGAATATTTTTTCTTACTTAAGTAAGGAACTAGAAAGCATGAATTTTTAGGCAAAGTTGTCATCAGTGGTAGAAATAAAAAATATACCTTTGAAGATCTTATTACTTTAATATATATGTCTTAGAATCAACTCCTTTTTTTGTACATTTGGGACAAATGATGAATCAGCCTGGCTCTTTTCATGTCATCTCTTGTTTCTGTAGTGCCCTGCCTAGGTGAGTATTTCCTTGAAGGACAACCTTGAGATAATGTAGGCTGCATGCATCGAGAAAGACATGACTTCCAATGGGCTGAAAGATTTCAGGTAGAAAAGAGAAGGTGAGGAAGAAAAGAGAATAGTTAAGAAGAGACAAGGAATGGATTTTGAGTGGCTAAAGAAAGCCCCTGGCCTAAGGGAAAAGTTCATACTCTAATATATCCCTTGATTTCCCACTTTCCTGCATTTCCAGAGACTGCTAAAGAGTCTCACTTGGAGTCATAGAGTGAGACATTCTAACTTCCAGCTCTCTCTATAAATCCCCATTACTTCTAGGGTCCCTGTGGCCCGGTTCAAACTTCTCTTGAGTTTTTTCCTTCTACTTATCCCAGCCAAGTAAACAGTTGATGGTTACCCTATAGGTCCAGCACTATCCATTGTCTTCCCTATAGACTGAATACAGAAGAGTACTGGAATGTGACACCCAAAATCCTTTCCAATTGTCTTCTCCCACATTCATCTCTGTACACTATTCCCCCAAAAGACAATATATTTACTTTAGATATGAAAATAAAATATAAGAAAAGTATATGTGGAAAAGGAGAATAAAACTTGGAGGAAAGTCCTTTTATTCCACTGACTCAAGTCACCAAGGAAGGAGTGGTATCCTGGAACAAGAAGATTCAGGAGTCCCTCACAAATCTGTTTTGTTGCCTCCTCTATATCTTCAGTTGAATGTGTGGTCCATAGGGCAGTCCAGAGCCTTTATACTATCATGACAGGTGTAGGGATGAGGGCACATCCTTGGGGAATATTTCCACTGGCCCATCCTTTCTCTCTTAGGGGACCAAAGAGGGAAGCTCTTATCTTAAACCCAATTCTGAAAATTCCGGAGATAATGATTAATTGTTCCTCTGCTTAGGGCAAGAGCTAATAGAAATGCCCCCTTCCCAATACGTCAACCCATACCCAGCTCACACTCTATGTATGACCTGTGTCTATCCTAAGAGTCATCAGTTGCTTTTAGTAAATTTTCACCACTCTCCCAAATTATCCAATTTGTCTGACTATACAGTCCCAATATCTTAGTTATTATCCACTCTATCCCTCAGTTTGTTATGTATAGCTTTCACTGATATTGTAAATATCTATAGGTGAACTGAATGACTGAAAGGAAATAATTCTTGTAGGAAAAGCATTGTTGCCTAAAGGGAAAAAAAGTTTATTTCTTGATTTTACAAGTTTTCAATCTCCAGCTCCTCCAGAGTTTTAGGCTACTTTGAATACATAATAAATTAATTAAGAAATGATACCACAATCATATATTTTTTGACTGAAGCATGTAGTGTGTAATTCAGTGAATTTAGCTGTAGGGGGTATTTGCTGAGCAATGATGTATCCAAAGTCAGAAGACACCACATTGAAAGAAGGTCTCAATAGTATCTGCTAAAAACTGAAATGCCAAAATATTTTATAACTGTCTACATTTCTCTTGCAACTTGAAATGATGTCCTTGTAAAGTGTTTTATCTGCCAATGACAGTGATTAAATGTGAACTAAACACTTCACTTTGCAAAACATGATTTTTCTTTTGCAAGTTAGCAAGAGCAAAATAATGTCTCAACCAGAATATTCAAACATTTTGCAATGGTAACTTTTTTATTTCTTTTCTTACTCAGAAAGAACTGTGCCAAACTCTAATTAGGATTACTTATATATTTAAATAGATTTTTGAGTTAAAAACAATTGCCACTAGGTGGCAAACAATCTACACATAGGATTGCCTGTATAAAAAAGGGAATTTATAAATAAATTGTGCATTGTATACATATATTTTATGCGAGATATTGAAGAATATGTATACATAATAGAAAATTATCTCCTATGTATAAATTGTGATTCTAACATTTGATAACACAAATGTAACAATTCAATTCTGTTAGGAAAACTCCATGTGCGGTAAGCCTAACTCTTGCTTGTCTCAAGTGAATTCTTCACATTTTTTTGTAGATGGTGGGGGTGGTAGATATTTGGTCCTAAGAGCTGTGCAATTATGTGACATTTATTGGGTTCTGTGATTGGAGTGGGACATAGATCATGAAGGTATTTTCCTGATGTATCTTCTCCAAGTCAGTCCTCTCTCTGGGGCTGGACATGAATTGGGGTTGATATTTTAGGGATCAAGGAGACCCTCAACATAATGACTTGGTCCTTCTTATTGGGCTACATTTTTTTTACCTTCTTTTCTCTTATTTCTTCCTTCACTACATCTCTAACTTCCCTTCCCTTTTCTCCACCCACACAGCTACCACACTCATCATCTGGTTTCCAGGCAGTTGCAAAAGACTTTGAATTGTTCTTTCTGATTCTAGTTATTCTCCACTTTAATCCATCTCCCATACAGTTGCTAAAGTGATTTTCCTTAAGCACAGATGTGACCCTGTCATTCTTCTACACAATAAACTCCTGTGGTTACATATTAACCCCTAAGAGAAAATATAAATTCCCTTGTTTGTCATTCAAAGTTCTATACAACTGTAGACATGAATTAAAAAGAATTACCAAAGTAGCAATAATATGGGTCTTTGACTGAGGCAAGGAGATTGCAATCTGGGGTTCACAATATAGTACCAAGCTTTGAGAATGCCCAGGAGGAGCAGGGGCAAAAGGGTTTAAGTAAATCTCTATGGGGTGGGAGCCCATTGAAGAGAAGCAGTTACATAAGGTGTTTTGCATAACAACCAAAAGTCCATAAAGAGGCTTGGGAGTGGTAACATCTGGTCAGAAAATCAGGCTCCAGGAATAGCCAGGTTTTTGTTTTTGTTTTTTCTTTTAAACTGGTTTCTCCCTCAGGCAATTGAAGTTGGGATCAGAGCAAGATCAGTTTAGTCAATCTTCATTTAACACAACCTACCTTCCTTTCAATCTTATTACATATTACTCCTTTTCATGAACTCTATGGTGTAGTCAGACTGGTCTTACTATTCTTCATATATATGATACTCAATTTCTGATTTCTAGGGCTTTATATTGGACATTTAGACATTTGCCTTACTCTCCCCTCTTAATTTCCTTTTAGATATTTAGTCTTTTTTAAGACAACTCAAGAACCATCTCCTACATAAACTTTTATTTATGTTCCCTAGCAGCTTGTATCCTTTTCCTCAAAGATCTGCTATATCTATTATACCTATTATATTTATTGTATGATTTTGTATCTATTATACCTATTCTGTGTAGTATACCCTCTGGGTTCACTCTCCCAATTCCCACTCTCACTGGCATCTTAGGTGTCCAGAGGGGTAGGTTCTACCTTGGGTTATAATGTTAATCCTATGATGACATGCCAGGTAATGATTCCCCCACTACTGTGTTTACTACTAGCAATCAGCTGGTAGACTAAATTTAATCTTTAAAAATACATTTACTCAAATGGCATAGCAAGAAAATTTGTCAATGCATTTTTCCTGATACATGGGATATACTTTTTTTATAAATTGATGTTTGTGGTAGAGGAGTTTGTACTAACATAAATTTATAATAATAGATTAGAACATCAATAGGAAAATATATGAATGGCCCTGGCAATTCATTAATCCATAACTTGCAAAACTTCATTGTCTTTTCTTTCTCCAGAAGATCCTCAGAAATTTTACTTCGGTATATGATATCAATGTTGACAATGGGCAAATGACTCATGTGCTAGTGTGGACTGACCATATGCATGATCAAATAAAATAATATTCATAAAGCATTTTGCAAATCAACATTTATATGTGCTAACTATTATTGTTGTTGTTATATGATTTTACCAAGGTCACATTAGCAGACCAAAGATTTGCATTTAAGTCCTCAGACTCTACATTCACTTTCTATTCTAATACTACTTCTATCCTAATGAGAGTTACAGTACAGTGAGTAAAGAGTAGGGAAGTGCATAGCTCTTAGGGTTCCAACAAGCTTGCCCAGAGTCAACTGTTGTTATAATACAAGCTTGATCCTTTCCTGTTCTTTAGCTTTTTGTGAATAAATGTAAGGATTACTCTATTGTTAGATCCTAGCTAATGGAAATAACTCCAAGTTTAGCCACTAATTGACCCATCTAACTATAGGGAAGTTCCTATGCACCCCAAAACTGATTATTCAGCTACATTTAGGGTTATAAATGCAAGGTTAATAAACCAGGAGCTTAGCAAGCTTCCTCTGATGCTGGTATTTCTAATCACAATGCCTTTGTCATTGATACAGGGTAGGGAGGGGAGTTCAGTTACAGACCACCCTTTGATGACTGCTTTAAAGCTTCCTCTCACACTCAGTATCCCTGAATGCTCAGTTAAATCAATCAGACATAAAAGCAGAGACTCAGGAGATCTGGGCTCTCAACCAAGGTACTCAGCCCATGTATGCCTAAATCATTGTTTCTTCATATGCTGGAGGACTATGGTGCTAAGGAGCTATGGTTCTGCATGCTTGCCTCATAAACTGCCTGACTTGTGATCCTTTGAACATGTGTCCTCCTTCTTGGTACCCCTTCACCAAAAATCTCCTCACAATAAATAACACTAATGTTATACCTCCAGGGAGAACAATCAGCCTTCATGGAGGGTTTGCGTTCCCCTTAAGGTGTTTTGTGTAGTATAGAGTAAGATCCTATATTTCTTGGGATCCTGAATACAGAGTTCATCTAAAAGGAAATCTAAATAGGACTGACATGTCCTACGGCTTTGGCCTCAGAGTCTTATATCTGATCATTCATGTGTGAGCCCAATCCCTTGTTGTGGGGAAGATTGCCCAGGGGTGAACATTTTGGTGACAGAATATGACAGTAGGGTTAGGGAGTTCCCTTTGGGCTTGAGCTAGGAGAAGCTGGTATGAGGCAGAGACCTGCCTCCCTCCATTGCTACCCCAGATAATCAGATAGGGTCTGAACCTTTTATTGACTGAGTGGATATAGAACCAAGTGAAAAAAGCACTGACCAAACTATGAAACAAAAATGGATGAAAAAGAACCTTCATGATTTGACTCTGGGCTACATAGTACAATGCTGTGTGAGTCTGGTGAGGGATGACCAGATGACAATCTATATCAAGGAAAACTTTTTCATTTTGACAATTCATTTTCCTACAGATTATTCTTTTTAGCCACTTATTTTTACAGCAAGAAGTCATACTCTAAATATTAACAGTAATGGCAGAATTGGTCTCATTATTCAAAGATCTTAATGGTGTCCTGCCTTAATGTTATTATAGGAGTCTCATTTTGAAACATAACTCAAAATTCTCTCTAAGAAAATTTTCCTTTTAGTATGAAAACTGTCCTCACAATTCTATGTATGTGGGAGAGAGATTTGGCAATTATCCCATTAATTTGTGCTTGATTTATTCCTCATGGCCATCGACACTGATCAATTGTCTTTTTTTTTCCTTTGAGACATAAACCAAATTTCATTCAGTGAGCAATTATCTAACTTTACAGTTTTCCACACCAACCAAAACATCTCAGCATCCTGCATGTCTTGATAATTACTTAAATATATATATATATATATATGTATATATGTGTGTGTGTTATATATTATAGAATACACATATAGAGAGAGCATTTATATAATGATTACCCATCTTAGCTTCCTAAAAGAGCTTTCCTATTTCCCTTTCAGGTATAATTGAGGTCTGATTTAGAGATGTAGTGGTGGGTTGTTCTTGTGGGATTGACTAATTCTGTATTGCTTAGAATATTCTTGGAAATGATGGTAAGGCAAACCAAAATTGCTAAGTAACTATCTTCTGTTTTCATGCAGAGCCTGATATAGTATTTGATTTTAGATTTTTAAAAAGGGAATCTAGATGGATTCTCTGCCTATGTTTTTAAATTTAAAATATTAATGATTTAAGACACTTCTCTTTTCTTCATTAATATTATTTATATTTTGTATATCACTTAACCAAGGAGGTAGAACCAGAAACCAAGCTTCAATAAGTTTTAGTTTGCTTTTCCTTCACTCTGAGTCAGGGCTGTAATGTGTAAATAATGACTGTATATTATTTTTTCAAGTACTCTAAAGCTCTGCTTAAAAAGAAATATTGCCCTAAGGACTCATACCTAGCAGAATATAACCTTTTTGAGTTCAGGTACTGATTTTTGCTCTGTCTTCATATTCCCAGAACCTATTGCTATACCTTGTTCATAAGAGGTGCTTAATCAATGCTCCTTGGATTGTATGTGGATGATATTAGGTGTTTTTTTTTTCTATTAACCTTTTTTTTTAATTAGAAAAAATGTAAACCCTTACCTTGCATCTTAGAATCAATACTGTGTATTGGGTCTAAGGCAAAAGAACTGTAAAGACTAGGCAATGGGGGTTAAGTGACTTGCCCAGGGTCACATAGCTAGGAAGTGTCTGAGGTCAGATTTGAATCTAGGACTTCCTGTCTCTAGGCCTGGCTCTCAATCCACTGAGCTACCCAGTTTTCCCCTCTATTAACCTTAAAAAAATTTTTTAAATCAACTTTTTATTTTTTTCAATTACATATAGAAAGAATTCCCCCCTCTTCCCCAAGAAGGCAGATAATATAAGTTTTACATGTATTATCATATAAAACATATTTCTATTTGTCACATTGTGAAACAAGACATATATTACACTAGAGAAAAATTCATGGAGGAAATAAAGTGAAGAATGACATGTTTCAATCTGCATTTGAACTTTGACTGCTCCTTCTCTATAATAATGCCTTTCTGGTACTACAAATATGTATGTCCAAGAAAGGCATCCTGGTGGAGTAGAAAGTACATTTAGGAATCAGAACATAAGGGTTTGAATTGGAACAGTCAATTATTATGTATCCTTGGGAAAACATTTAACCTTTCTGGGTCTCAGTTTCCTCATCTGTAAAACAAAGGGATTGAACTATAGAATTTCTAAGATCTCTTCTAACTCTAATATTCCTAAGGTTCTACGATGTTCTCATATTAATAGTGCTTCATGCACATTATCTCTTTTGATCCTCAGAACAACCCTGTGAGCTAAATGCTATTATTAATCCCACTTTACAGATGAGGAAGCTGAAGGTCAGGAAACCTAAGTGAATTAATTGTTCATAATTATAGACCTAGTGAATGTCAAAAGGAATATTCAAACCCAAGTATCTCTTCTTGAATCCTTATAATTTACTAATGCATTCATAGTTTATAAAACTCTGGTATAACAAAACTTCAGAGTTTGTATTGAAGTTAAAAGGTAACAGTGTGTCTTATTTTAAGACCTATCAGGACGTTTTCTTCCAAAAACCTGTATTTCAGTTATAAATGACATTTATTTTATTTTACAGGCTCTAAGAACATCTGTCTATGACACTTGAATTAAATTTATATATTTCCTAAATTAGTCTTCTCAATACTGTTTTGGTTGGGTTTCCATCACTGATGACATTTTTATTTAACTTTCATGAAGTCTTTGTCCCTTTTCTGGTTAAGTGCTTTACAAATAACATAAAAGACATACATGATGTTAAGGACAATTTCTAAAACTTTAGCCACAATAATCTTTGGGATCCCAGCTTTGTGGGTTAGTTGACCAGAAGCTGTGTCAATGGATGAAGAAGATAGCAATTTTCAAGAAATTCTTACTGTCTATGGTACCTGTCTGAACAATTTCTGGGGTATCATTCCTTTCATACTTTACATTTTTAGTTTTGAACACATAATAAAAGTAGTCAGAAAGACTGAAAGAAGCAAAGTATCTACATATTATGATTTGGCTTGAAAACAGAATCTTTCAACTGGCTAGCCTATTGTTTTCATTAAAATGTAATAGGCTTATAAGTTCCATTACCTCGTAATGGTTATTTTCACAGGAGGCTATTCTCAGTAGTATTTTAACTGATCCCCTTGCCTTGAGTCTCTCCTCTCTCCACTCCATTCTACACATTATTGCCAATGGAACACACTTTCATTATGTCTGTACTCTAAATCCTTCACTGGTTCCCAGGAGAAAATCCAGTTTTCTTAGCCTAGCATTCAAGGCCCTTCACTGTATAATTCCAACCTATCTTTCCAAAATTACTACCTTAGTCTGCTTGCTATTCCTGAAAATATTTTCCTATTTATCCGCAACCTCTCTCAAACTATTATATCCTATTTGACCCCCCACCCAAAGAGGAGAGGCAGAGTGAGAAAGCCATGGTGGCAGAAGCATCTTCTAGAGTGAGAAGGCTGTTAGAGCATGATAGAAAAATTAGGCAGAAGTTGGGGTAGAGCTAGCTGGCCTGGGGGCTTCATTGAAATGGAACTTCTGAAAGGAAATAACCAAAATTAGAGGAGGAGGCTGCCGAGATGGAATGATTTTCAGATGAGAAAGTTGTTGGAGACTGATTGAGTTCTCAGAGTCAGGAACAGAACCAGAAGACTGAAGGAGATCGACCTCATTTCACATTATTTCTCTTCTTAATGTGTCAATATTCTGATCTAACTGGAGGTTTTATTTCCCAAGGTCAACATTGCACTCCCTCTTTCTCAGTTTATTCATGCAGATAGACTGTCCAACATGTCTGGAATGTACTCCCTCTTCATTTTTGCCTTTCAGACTCATATTAGAGGCTGACACCTCTTGGATAACTTCTGTCCCTTGGGTCCCTCCTCCCTCTGATTGTAAAGGATGGAGGGTGAACTACAGAGAACTAGGTTCAGGGCAGACATCTCACCATTTCCCACTTGACTAGAAGTCTTCATCATGCTTAAGTCCATCATGCCAAGTGCTCTCCCTCTCTCTTCCCAACTCCTACTTTTCAACTTTTAATGTATTGCCTCCCCCATTGGACTGTGAGCTCCTTGAGGGCAGGGACTATCTTTTCCATTTGCACTTAGTAAAATGTATGGTACATAGTAGGTGCTTAATAAATGTTTATTGACTAACTTTTATTTTCTGACTCTCCTCTATGAAACCATTCCTGATACTCTTTGCCCCCACCCAAATTACCTTGCATTTGTTACATACTATGTTCCTTCAGTAGAATGTAAGCTTCTGGAGGGCATTTTTATCTTTGTATAGGTGTGATAGGTTATTACATTATGTATTAAATAGTTGTTCATGTGCCCTTATGAGTTTTTTGAGTTTTAAGCATTTATTATGTGGTAGAGGAAATAGATGTCCTACACTTGATAAATTCTTGGAACACTGAGTAAGGGATCTTTTTAATTCTTTTATAGGGAGACCTGAGCCAGAGTTAAACTATATTGCTGAAATTTTCCCTGGAATACTAGAATAGGGATATAAAGAGCCAGAGAGTATAAGAAAATGCTGATTCATTAGAATCATAGATTTAGAGCTGGAAGGAACCTTAAAGGTCATCAAGTCCAACTCCTTTTTTGTAGATAAGGAAATCTAAGATTAGAGAGGTTAAGCGACCAGCCCCAGCCCTTTTCTGGAACCCCTAATAGAAAGAGGTCCCCTCTGGACTATGATGCCTTCCATATTAATAGGCACATAATAGATGTTCATTGAATTATATTCAGATCCTGTCTGTTTTTCAATTTTCTTTCTCTCTTGGACTCCAAATGCACTTACAGACAGAACCACTCAATTGGCACCTAATTAGGTACTTATTTTACATTGCTTATTCTCTTGACAGTCAGTCAACCAAAAAACATTTATTAAACACTCTCTATGTATCAGGCATTATTTTACCTTAGCTCTGAGAATACATAAAAAGGCAAAATATAGTCCCTGCCCTCAAAGAGCTAACAATCTAATGGAGGAGACAAGAAGAAGACACATATGTACAAAGAAGCAATATAAAGGATAAATAGAAAATATTTTTTTAAAAAAGACACTAGAATTGAAAGGGTTTGAGAAAGATTTCCTGTAAAAAATAAGATTTTAGTTGGGACTTAAATAAAGTTAGGGAATTCAGGAGGCAATTGAGGAGAGAGAGTATACCAGACAGAGAGGATAGCCAGACAAAATGCCTAGAACTGAGAGATGATGATGATGTCTTGTTTGTGGAATAGTAAGGGGGCCAATGTCACTGGATTGAAAAGTACATGGTGAGATTGATTGGTGGTTATCCTTTGTACTTGAAGAGGACCAGAATAACATCACTATGCTGGGGTCAATGTATACTGTGTTTGTGACTGATAAGATCAATATGAGCTTGGAAGCCCTACCATAGGTCCCACACAAATAGCCCATATGAACATTTGGGATGGAGATGTCTCTAAATTTGTGTAACTCATGTTTCTTTTGAGCTACTGCCTTCTTTGATGTAGGTATTCCAAGGCAGGCAGTCCTGTGCCAGTGTCTTTTGTGTCTCACAACTGATACCAAAGTTCTTCACAGAGAACTTCAGAATGTCTTCTGACCTCCATATGGGGAATAAGATATAAAAAGACTGAAAATGTAGATGGAGGATAAGTTATGAAGGACATTAATCACCAACAGAGAAATTTATGTTTTCCTTTTTGTGTTTGTCTTATGTCCCCACCTAGATTATGAACTCCAAGATTCTACCAGAAAATAATTATCCTTCTGCCTTCTGAACTTTCATAGAACAATTCCAGACCTATTTTATCAACTTTTATTGCTATTGTTATTATTATAATTTCATAATTCTTATTAATTATATTATTAGGTAGCTATATTTTACTCGTATAGAAACGGTTTCCTTTTAGCTTTTGTTGCATTTTGTTTCTGTTTTTTTCCCCAGATTTTCCTGAATTTATATGCATATTCATTTCCAGTCAAATGCTATGTTTTGTTTCTTTAGTGAAGCTTACCACCTTGGGTTCAAATTTTTCTGTTCTGCCAATTACTTCTACTAAACAAATCAGAAATTTTATTTTTTCTATTCACTCTTTTAAATCTATGGTTTCATTCTCTCTTTGGAATCCATAAAATCTTCTGCCTCATCACTCATTGATTTATTTTCCTTTCTCTTTCAATATTTATTTGTAAATATTTGGACTTATTTAGTTGATCTGGAGTCCATATTCCCTTCTGTTAATAATATTTTTCTTGTTGGTTTATCTGCTTATTTGCAGTGTCTTTAAGTCTTTTTCCTCCTAAGATCTTTGGTAATTTCAGTACTTTTTCTATATATTCCCCAACTGTTCATTTTTTGACTCTTTCCCCTTAAATGGCATTTTCCTTGGGAGATAGACTTCAAAAATGTGTCATTCTTCCTGACACTTGAGAATTAACATTTTGCCAGCTCAGTCTCTGTTCTAAGTGATTTCTGGTGGGATGGAACTAACCACAGTGGGATGTTAATCCCCTTTTCTAATGGCTCAGTGGAGAACCTAGAAATTCTGATACATTCCCTCAGCTCCTTCATATTCCTCAGCTATCTGAATGTGAACTCTACTAATATATAGAGCACTGCCACTCTGCCACATCGCCATACTATAGTCTCAGAGGAAAGTTCTGCCTTTAGATTTTTTGTGATGCAGGACTAAAAAGGCAGAGTTGAGGTCTTTTGCAATTCTCTGGGTCTGCCTGGACATCCCTGCCAATAGAGGAGGGGTGATAATTATAAACATTGTACTTACCATTAATTCAACAGGTTCTTACTCCATTATGGTTCTTAGCACTTTAGACTGTGTGGACAACTGAAATTGCTTTTTCTCTTGTGTATAATTCTTAATTTAAAGAGGTTGGAGAGGTCATGAGGATCACAGAAAGTGTCCAATTTTCTTGCTTGTTGGTCATACCACCAGGGAGTACTAGTTAATAATTGTTTGAATGAATGCCATTCACTGATGCTCAGAATTCAGTCTCTGAAATCTTCTTCCCTATTGCTTCATGAGCAATAGTAGTATATTTTAAAGAATCTGAAAAAAATCTACTGATATTATAGAAATTTATTGCCTATTGTAATTCACAGTGCTAATATTTAAAAATTCCCATGCTGCAAATGAAATTAGCAGGCACATTTATTCTATTAGTTACAAGATTTCATTCCCCAAGGCTGATACTATGACATTTTCCCTAAAGGGTCATTATCATGCTTGTCCCCAAATTATCTGCCATTTTCTACCTTTTGACCTTCAGGGAATAATGAGGAACATTTTTTTTTTTGGTTTTGTCTTTCACTAATGGATAGGTAGGATTCTGTGAGGCAAGAGTAAATTATATACTTTGTTCTTTAGGCTCTCTTTCTTTGTGACTGTAGCACCAGCTATTAAAAAGGTTACCTTTTAAATAAATCTCCAAAGTAAATAAATGTAAAACTCAGCTCTCTTTTCTTGCCAAATAGCTTCAGGTAAACAATGACATGTCTTAAAAGCTCAATGACCTCCAAGTTGCCAGCCATAACACTCAAATGCTTAATTGTGCTGAACACATCTTTGCACTTGGCTTGTATCAGTAACAATATTACCCAAATATCTTTTAGATTAGGGTTAAAAGAGCAAATTAAGCTTGAAAAATAGAGGCAATTACTTCACTACTGGTCTCTTATATTTCTGGCTAACCTGACCAGATGATGGAGACATGGATTTCCATTCTCTTCTACCATTTATTGACAATGTGATCTTAGTCAAGTCACTTGACCTCTCAGGAACCTAATTACTCTATTGTAAAATGAGACAATGCTTTCTAAAGCTGAAGAGAGCACTAAACCAGATGATCCTAGAATTCTTTCCAACTTTAATATCTGTGATTTATATTCAAATATAGTAAAGGTCTTACATATCTCAGAAATTTTTTGGCAGGCTACGGGTGATTGTTTGAACTATTCAGTAATAAAATTTAAAACTATTCTAGATGGCTCCCTTTTGCTACACCTTAGAAGAGTCATATAAGCCTAGAAGCAAAGGTATAAAAGATACAAAGACATGTAAATAAAAAAGTAATCAAGTAATATAATTATTCTCTGACACATACACAAACGAGTGCAATTTCCTGTACCTCTCAAATGGAGGGGAGTGGGAGAATGGGATTAAAATCTGAAGAAAGCACATGAAGAAAGAGAAGTTTTCAATTAATGTTGCTATCTTCTCTCAGCAGACTATTAGTAGGCTAGTATAAAGATTAGCTAACAGCTTAGGGCAGGCTAAGTATGCTGAAGAATTTCAGTTTGGTTTCAGGGTCCATGGCAGTATCTAAGAGTTCTTTTTCTGTTTTCTTTTTATTTCTGTCTCCAAGTTCAGCTCACTGTTCCCTTCTCAGGAGCTCCTCAGAATTTTCTCAATACTGAACCAAGATTCCACTCTATTTCCCTGATACTTCCTTTTCTTTTTTTTTTCTTCTAGTTCTTTCCTTCTTACCTTCTTTTCACAAGTTTACTCTTAACTGTGTGGCTGCAATAGATCCAGTTTTAAAGTCTCAGTACAAGAGAATATAAATTCTTTCAAGGCAGGGGCAATTCCATTTTTATATCTGTTTAATGCTTTATACAGTGGCTTGCACATAATGGGTTCTTAATGTTTGTGGTAGTGGTTGTTGTTCCCCCTTGTACAGCAGCTCAATATTTAGATACCTCACCTGATAACATCATCCTTCTGCAACCTAAAACAAAGCATTTTTTAAGATAATATGTTTTCCCTTAATTCTCTTACAGCCCCAAAACTATTGAAAATTTGACTTTAGGGATTTTTTTCCATTGTTTTGCCCAATATATTCTCCCCAAAGCAAAAGATTTGCCATCCCTACAAAAATCACCATATGCATATGTTGAAGTTGCATATAAAGTGTAAATTTTCAACATGCATTATTCAAAATACATCATTCAATTAGTGTGCACCAGCTGAATACATGAAAACTTTTTATTTCATTAGTCCTAGGGCATTGTCACCATTCAGAAAACCCTGATTTTGTGGGGACCTATTATCATTTAAGTGTCCATGATATTCTCATACTCTGAAAACCTCAATTTTGAGCCCATAGATGGCCCAGGCTAATTGTTTCTATCTTCTTCTCCTAATAAGCCAGACTCAACATGTGGATTTTGATTTATTGGCAATTCCATACCTACCATATTAGACAGCTAGGAAGATTCAGCTGTCCCTTTGCAATCTTACGCAGAGATACCCTGAAGGCCAAGAAATTCTTGGCAGACTTCCCAGATACTCAAGAAGATGTCAGCATGCAGTCTCTTCATCATGTGAATAGTGAGTTAATGAAATATAAACTCCATGAGGGCAAGAACTTTTTCAATTTTGTCTTTGTATCCTACTAGTACCTGGCAAAGTATCTGACACAGAGTATTTGTAGACTGGTAAATCTTTGAATTGGAATAGCCATCCTGGAAAGCAGTATGGAACTATGCTCAGAAAGCTACCAAACTGGGCAAAACCTTTTTTTAAAAATTCAATTTTGTTTTAGTTTCAGTTCTGAATTCTCCCCATTCTTCTTCTTCTTCTTCTCCATCCATTGAGAAGGCAAAAAAAATTCATTAAAAAATATAATCATGCCAACCAAATTCCTGCATTAACTTTAGACAAAAAAAAAAGAGAAGGATTAAGAAAGTGTGAAAAGAAAATATGCTTCAGTGTGTACCTTCTTTCTGAAAGTGGATAGCATGTTTCATTAAAATACTTTAGAATTGTGGTTGCTCATTATGTTGATCAGATTTCCTAAACCTGACAAAGTTGACTATCTTTAAAATATTTTTGTTATTGTATAAATTATTCTCCTACTCTGCTCACTTTACTTTGAATTGGTTCATATAAAACTTCCCTTGCTTTTCTGAAACCATTCTGTTCTTCATTTCTCATAGCACAATAATATTCCATTAAATCATATACTATAACTTGTCAGCCATTCCCCAATTCAAGGACATCCCCTCAGTTTCCAATTCTTTGCCACCACAAAGGAGTTGTTCAATATTTTTGTATATATGGGACTTTTCCTCTTTTTTTGATTTCTTTGGAGTATAGATCTAGTAGCAATATTACTAGGTCAAATACGAACATGCCTGTTTATTCCTCTGTACCATTCCTAGACCTGCAGCTGAGGGAGAGCAAAGAAAAAGGAAAAGGGTCTATATGCCCAAAAATATTTGTGAAAGCTCCTTTCATGGCAGTCATAATTTAGAAACTAAGGGAATGACCTCCTATTGGAGAGTGGCTAAACAAAGTGTGGTATATAAATGTAATGGGAGATTATAGTATCATAAAAAATGTTGAAATGTACAATTTCAGATTTTCTGGAGACCTCTATGAACTGATGCCAAATGAGAAGAGCAGAACTATCAGGACAATCTATATGATTATAACTTTTTAGAAAAAAGTAATTTTGAAAAACTTTAGAACATTTAATCACTACAATGCTAAAAATCATGAGTCCAAAAGAATAAAGATAAAACATGCTACTTACTTCCTGCCAGAGAAGTGATGAACTTAAAATGCTAAAAGTGACACTATGTTTTGCTGAATTATGTAGATATACATCAAGGAATTTATTTTTTATGTTTAAAAATATTGTTTTTGGTGGTAGATGGGGTGGTGGAGGTGACACATTAATAATTAATAATAAAATGTATATTTGTTACTTGAAAAAATGAGAACTGTAAATTTCTAATATCAAAAAAATCTGTTGAGTTATTGATAATTAAGGACCTTTCCATCATGTGCTCATCATGTGAAATAAAAGCAGTATGAAATAGTAGAAAGTACAGCAAAAAGCCTAGAACCGAATCTTTACTCTGACTAATTTCCTGACTATCAGTAGACAAATTATTTCACCTCTTTAGCTTTCATCCTTCTTATCTACATAATGAAGAGGTTGTCCCCAGTGACCTCTGAGGTTCCTTCTAACTTTAAATGTATAAGCCTAGGACCATTTATACGCAAATGGTGAACAAGTCCTTCTCACCAACTCTATCCCCAAATCTCCCAAGTCTTTTATCTTCTGCTCCAATATTTCCTCTTCTGTTATTGAAATGTTGATTTCTGCTTCTTCCATTCTATTTTTCAGACTTCTCTAATTTATTAGGCTTTTCTACTTTTGTTCTAAACTGTTAATTCCCTTTCCAAGTTTTTCCTCAGTAACTGTATTTGACTTCTGATCTCTTCCTTCTTACTTTCCTTCATTTCCTTTAGTAATGCTTCCACTCACTTTTGGAGTAGCATGGCCAATACATTGTCTTTTCTAGTATTGTTTGCAGTTATTGGGATATTCTGCAATTTTATCCCCAGGGATAGTATTAATCTGAAGTGTTTCTTCATTGTATTAGGAATTTTCTGATCACTTTTTCTTTAACTCCTCCACTAGGAATAGCTAGTAAAATTGACCCTACTCTGTTTTATTATTTCCTCCCAATTTCTCTTGACTACAGTTGCTGGAGGTACCAACTTGCTGTTCCATCAGCATTGTATCCAGTGTAGGAAGAAAGGGCTATGATAGCCACATAGGTTTGTTATAGCTAATAAACATTATAGCCAAGCTGTTATGGTTAAACTAAAGCTGCTATGGGTAAAACTATTTTCTAGGTGGTAGATAGAAGGCCGGAAGCAGTTTGGTATACCACCAACAACTATTTATTATTAGGAGAGTAGGGATAGGAAACAGAAGTTAGGAAAATATGATAGGAAATCTCTTAACCTTATACTATGTCTAGAAATATAAATCTTATACTGAAATCTATCTAATAAGTTCCCCAAATCTAACTGCTTTCTTTTTCAGTTTCTTCTTGCCTGACTAAGCAGGCCTCCTTAAACTATTCTCACTATCTTAAATTAATATTCTCTACCTAACTAAACTAACTAGTAGATGAACCTATATCAGTAACAAACTATTAACTGAAAGTGGAGAAACTGCCTGTCACAGTTGACACAGACAGTGCAGCAGCTTTCTCAGAGTTCTGAGAAAGAACAGCAGCCCCTTCAGTAATAGATTTCTTCTCAGTCTAGTATCACAGATCCAACTCCCCAAACCTAACCTGCCAGTTTCTCTTGACAGAGAGAAAACTGACCCAACACCTTCAAACTCCTCTAATGTTTTCCCTGTTGTATGGTTTTCTCTTAAAGAGATGGATTTAAATTCTGTCTGCTACTGTCTCATAAAGAGTCAGGGTGAGAGCTGTCTGATGCTGTCTTTTAAGGAGATAGCGTACAAATTAAAATTCTTCCTCTGACCTAAAACTTCTACTTCTAACGAGACAGAGTGAAATTATGAAATTCCTTATAACAGGTTTCTCAGCCTTCAACTTAGATACACAGTCAACATACCTGGCTACTAGTATATCTTAGGTTTTCCATAATTTTGGTCAGAGTCAGAGACTGCAGTTTCATTGTCCTACCCTGTTCTGCAGTACTAGATAGAAATTGATCTCAGAATTACAATCTCTTGACCCTGCCTTCTCTGGCAATTTTATTTGGGGCTCCTAATTACCTCTTCCCTTTTTGACTCCTGCCTCATCCTAATTCACACTTTCATTAGTTCAGAGTGAGGCAGTCATAATCTGCAACAGATATAGTGGTCCTTTGCTATTTCATCTACCAGGGGTATGGATCATCTTATTGGAGTTCCTTTTTTTTTTTAAATCATAACTTCAGTTTCTTGATCTTTTAGGGTTTTTTGTGACATAGTTTTAAGATATTCTTAAGATGGTTTTAGACTGGAATTGAGTTTATCTGGAAGTTTTTACTCGGTGGTATTTCCCAGGATTCTCTTAATTATCTAAAAAATTAATCCTTAATTAACAAATATTGTTTCTGACTTGTGGGGTATAAGGGAGTCCTCTGAACTCCTCTATTGGCAGTAGGAGGTAATGGGCAACCACCCCCAAAAGAAACAGAAATACCAACTATCCCATAGAACTCTACTTCAATATGCAAAAAAAAAAGCTTCATTTCATCGACTCTTTTGGTGTTAGGGGCAAACCCAATCATTATAATTATATAGTCTCCAGTTGTATGTTATTTTTAGTCATATAGTTTTGGTCATTATCAATAAATATTGTTTTCTAATCCTTGTACTTCATTCTATATAAATTTGTTTAATTCTTCACATTTTTCTCTGAATTCTTCATTTTTATTATTTCTTACAGTCTAGTAATATTCTGATATATTCATGTACCACAATTTAGCAAGTTCTTTCAAACCAAAGCCACATGTTGTGCTTTATGCTTGGTGATTTTAATGGAAAGATGGGTATAGGAAAGGATGAAGAAATGAAAGAGGCCAAAAGTGGTAGACTACTTGGAAGCATTACACCAATAAATAGACAATATAGAATAGATTTCCCAGTTTCTATGGTCATCTGTTGTCATCAATGACAATGGTTGAATCACAACATTTGAACTCTAACTTCTCAGTAGATGAGGTACTTTATGGGGAAGTGGAAATGTCACATAATGTGAATCTTACATGTGTAGCTTGGTCTGATGAGGTACAATAAGGAGAAATTTGAGCTGGAGAAGATAACATTTTGAAAGCACTCAGAAATTAACTTTCAAGACAAAGCATATTAAAAAGGCAAGGATGTGAATTAAATAGAAAAAATATAGACAATTTCGTCATGGAATGACTGAATAACAAAGTTAGGAGAATCTCTGCAGTCAGCTAATTCAACCTGTACCTAAACAAGAATTTCTGCAACATAGCAAACAATCCTACAGTGTCTACTTAAAGACTTCCTCTGAAGAGTAAGTGTGAAGACATCCCTTTTCACTTTGGATGACTCTAAGTAATAAAGACATTTTTCTTATGTCAAGCCTTAGTCTGCTTCTTTGAAATTTCTATTCATTGCTCCAAGTTCTACATAAGGCCACGTCCAAGAAGTCCAAAATCTTTTGCAAGATGATCTTTGAAACAATTGAAGAAATAATTATATTATCTCTTGTTTTTTTCTTTTCTCCAGGCCAAATATAACCCACTTTATCAACCAAAGTAGTATTTTATCTTTTCAAAATCTTAGATTCCTTCTTATGAACTGAGTCCAGTTTGCCTATCCTAAAATATAGCACCTAGAACTGAACATAGTATTTCAGATGTGATCTTACCAGAACACAGTGCAAGGGTACTATTAAATCTCTCATTCTTGACACTTTGCCTATATTAATACAACCTAAAATAGCATTGGCTTTAGTTGGCTGCTATGTCACACTGTTGGCTCATATTGACCTTATAATTCATTAAAATTCTAAGATCTTGTACACATAAAATGTTTTCTTCTTTTTCTT
Organism: Gracilinanus agilis; assembly: GCF_016433145.1. NCBI lineage: Eukaryota > Metazoa > Chordata > Mammalia > Didelphimorphia > Didelphidae > Gracilinanus > Gracilinanus agilis. The sequence goes on from NC_058133.1 coordinate 386,351,813, forward strand.
CTCCTATTTTGTACTTAAAAATTTTAATTTAAAAAAGCCCAAATGTTAAGCTTTATATTTATCCCTTTTCAATTATCTTTTATTATATTCATCCTATTGTTTAAATCTATTGAGATCTTTTAACATCTGAATTGTCATTTTATTTCTTAGCTGTCCCTTCTATATTAATGTCATGTTCATTGATTATTGTTCTTTATACTCAAAGAGGACCAAAATGACGTCACATGTGATGTCTTTTGACTCATGCATGAATTGGATTTAAGTGAGTCAGAGTTGTGCAAAGTCCTCAGCCCCACTCTTTCTTCCAGTCATCAAAGTCTAGTGGCAGGGCAAAAGCCAAGTGAACTGGTGATGGCCCAGTATGTAGTAAACTACCTTGGCTTCTTTGATATTTAGCCAAGCTCTAAGTACTCCATAGTACACATTTCCACCACTTTCATGGCTTTTGGAACAAATCATTCTCATCTGCCCCTTCTACCACGAGATGTCTTCACATGCCTGGAGTAGACAACTTCTGAATTCACTAACAGATTTGAGATCTGTTGAGTACCCTCACCCTGGGTTAGCCCATCTGCCAAAATAATTTATTGTGGTGTGACTGCTGCACATGCTACAGCCTTTTGGAGCCACAGGTGAGAGCCAGAAGGCAGGCAAATGCCAAAGGAAGAAAATAGCCCTGAAAAGGGCCTTGGCAAGACCTCATAACAGAAGTACTATTTGTCCCTGAATACTCCATACACCCCTCACATCAAAATGTCATCTACTAGCTTGGCAAGCATACTTTCTATGGCTTCCTTCAAATTTTTGATAAAAGATATTGAATAGCACCTGCATCAAGGACTGACTTCTGGAGTATTGCACTAGACACCCATTATCAAGGTTATAGTAACTCAATGTTACCCTAAAAAGTGCTAAAGGGAAAATATCTGAAAACATAAACAATTTCCATTAACCCATATATACATGCACTTTCTCATCTCTAAAATCTTTATGAAAATAATCTAATTGACGGAATGCTAGATTAGGAATAAGGAAGAACTGGGCAAATCCAGATTCTGCTTCTGATTCCAATTAGTGATATTTCCATGGGAAAACCACTTAACTTCTCTGAACCTCAGTTTCCTCTGAAATAAAATAAAATAAAAGTTATAATAACAATATATGTACATATATTGCTTAAGGGTTTGCAAAGCACTTTACATATATTATCTCATTTAATGTTCAGAACAGTTGGCTTCTAGTTCTGGTGGTATCACTAAATAAATTGTTGACTAACTTTGAATAAGCCACATAAGTCTGGACCTTAATTTCATCATTAGCAAATTGAGAGAGTTGGGCTAACTGATCTCTCGAAGTGTCTTCTAGTTCTGAAATTTTGTATATTTACAACATATAATATATAACCTATATTTCTATGATAATGTCATAGACAATTATATGAATTGTAGTTAATGATCTGACACCCAGAGAGAATATTATGAATGAGTAATACGTGTATGACAGATAAGTGAATATCTAAAACTAGGACAATAGTGCTTTAACTGTCTATCTCACAAAGTTGTAAACTATAAAAGAGTCTATAGCAACAAGTGACTACAATTATAAATGAAATGGTATTTTATGTTGTTTTGCAGCTGTGAATTCATTGAAAACTCCCTTCTCTGAAGATTTGATAACTTAATCACTTAGAGGACCAGAAGTCCTGAAATGTTAAATGTTAATTTAATAAAATGAATTTCACCTAGTATGGGTCCAGTGGCAGCACTTGAATCCCTGTCTTCTTGCCTCCAAGACTAGTCTTCTTTCTATCCACTACATCTTAATGTCTCTTATGAAGGAGTATATTGCACAGCATTATGTGTCAGACTGGACAGGCATGTACCTCAATCAACCTGGAAGAAATACTTAATACCCGACCTTAGGCGGGGAAAAGTCTGATACTATTGCTGCATTGGGATAGTGGTGCCTACTCTTTTACTCTAAGGATCCTTTTTATTTTTAGCTCCTGAATTCTAAATTACCTGGAACAAAAATTAGACTGCAGCAGTTGCCCTAATCAGTCACTGGTGGTAGTAGAAGGGTTTAATGCATGATTTCCCATTTTTGTTCTTGCCTCATTCAGCTTTCACGTTGGTGCTGACAGATTCATTACTGTTCACTAACGATGTTGGCATCCACCAGTTACTGGTCTCAGGAAGTTGATTTGGCGTTTGTTTTTCATCTTCTTTCCCTCGGTATTCCTTATGCAAAGTTCTTTTTTTCTCCCATCATTGCCTTCACCTTTTAAAAATGGCCTTGTTTTTAGTGGAACTGTGAGAAATTCGGAAGAGCGATTGCTAATTAGGTGGATTTATGCTATGACTGCTGCTATGTTGCCCATCTAACTCCTACTATTGCTACTACTGCATGATTTTTAGTTTCTCACCCTTAGCTATGAATGGAAAATCTAGACTCTTTAAAGAAAAAAAAATAAGAGAAAACTTCTAAATGGATGATATGCTTTTTTTTTTTGATTGATTTGTTTCCTTTTCATTAAATTGAGAAGCCGGGAAGCTGGGATGCTGGTTGTGTATAAATAGCAGGGTGTCTGTAGGACATCCAGATATTTCCCTGTGGGTTTCCTGTAGAATCACTTTTACAGAAGAGAGATTCCAGCATTTCTGCAGAGAGCCAGAGTCAGCAATAAAAAGCACACTGGGCAATGTACTCCACTTTACTTACAGGATGCTACTGGTGTTTTTTCACCTTATACTGGCCCCAGGGCCCCTGAGGTACATCTGGAGCCTGCTATTAAACTTTTAGAAAGTGAACCTCTTTTACTGAAGCTCTTTTTGTGATGGCAAAGAACTGAAAAATAAGGAAGATTATCTATCGGTTGGGGAATGGCTGAACAAATTATGATATATGAATATAATGGAATACTATTGAGCCATAAGAAATGAAACAGGATAAACCTCCTTCTAGAGAAACCTGGAAAGACTTGCATAAACTGATGAATGGTGAAATGAATAGAGGTAGAAGTAAAATTTATACAATAACCACAACACTGTAAAAATGAAGAAATTGAAAGATAAGACCTCTGATCAACACCAAGATCAACCATGATTTTTGAGGGCTAATGAAGAATGCTTCTACTTCCTGAAATAGATATAGGAGGACCAGAATTAGACATACATTTTAAAATTCAATCAATGTGGGAATATGTATGTATATATATCTTATCTTCCATCTTAGAATCAATGCTGTGTATTGGTTCCAAGGCAGAAGAGTGGTAAGGGCTAAGCAATAAGGGTCAAGTAACTTGCTCAAGGTCACACAGCTAGGAAACATCTGAATTTAGATTTGTACCCCAGCTTCCCATCTCTAGGCCTGGCTCTGAATGCACTGAGCTACCTAGCCGTCTCCAAGTATGGATATTTTAGAGACTTCTAGAAAATTTTTATTATATATATTTTTGTATAGATAAAGTTTTTTAATGACGCAAATTACATTGAAAATAATTAGTTGTCTTGGGAAACCATGCAAAGGGGAAGTAGAGGAACAAGTAAAAACAAATGTGTTTAAATGAAATGTTTTAAAAGCAAGTAAAAATATTTTACAGTAGTACCTCTCCCTCACCCCTCACTGCCCTCCTGCACACAAATGATGTTGAAGCACATTTTCACGTTTTAAAAATCATTACACAAACTCCTGTCTGCCAAATAAAGATATTCACGAAGATATCTCCATCCTACATTTCAAGTTTATCACTCTACTTCCTATACTCTTCTATCAAGCCAAATGGATCTTCTTTTTGGTATTGCTCATCCATAATATGTCATTATCTATGAATATTTTTATAAATATTTTGTTTTTCTTTTTTTAATATGGGGGAAATAAGGACAGGAAATTGCTTATTAATTGAAAAATAATTTTTTTTTAAATTTTAAACCCTTAACTTCTGTGTATTGACTTATAGGTGGAAGATTGGTAAGGGTAGGCAATGGGGGTCAAGTGACTTGCCCAGGGTCACACAGCTGGGAAGTGTCTGAGGCCGGATTTGAACCTAGGACCTCCCGTCTCTAGGCCTGGCTCTCAATCCACTGAGCTACCCAACTGCCCCCCTGAAAAATAATTTTTTAAAAAGAAAGCAAGTCTTCTATTATAGTCACTCTCATGACAAATTTTCCAGTCGTCTTTCAAGGAAGAGCTAAGGATAGAAAACTTCTAAGAACAAAAGTTGACCCCAAAGAGCATGATGATCATAGAATACAAAGGAACATCTTCCTATCAAAATATTTTTTCCTTAGCTGATTCCATGACTTGGTTCTTTATTTGCATCTACATTAGGGATAAGAACTGAATTTGTGATTTCCTTGAGCAAGGGAACTCATGAAAAAATTCTTTCTAAAATCACATAGACAATAGATGTCAGAGGCAGGTCTTGAACCCAGAGATTCTGGGATTCAAGACAAATTCAATCTATTCTCTTTGCCACAGCCCCCTCTAAACTACATGTTCATTAAGATTTATAATGTAAAACTATTCAATGTATTGTGATGAAATATTCTCTTCCTGACATATAGTATTATAATTAAATGAAAAATATATATGAGCAAAAGTTTAACCATCTACTGCTCTAAGATCATACATCTGCTTATTCCTTCAACAAAAGATTGACATTAACAAAATAAAGCCTCAAAGAATCAGTACATAGATCAATAAGCATTTCTTAAATAGTTAATATATGTCAGGCATTGTGTTAAATTATAGACATATGAAGACAAAATGAATACTGTTGTGCTGCAGGAAGAGAGAAAAGAAACAATCTTAAAGACACCTGGAAAGACCTGTGTGAATAGATGCAGAATAAAGCAAGCAGAACCAGAAAACAAATGATACTATAAGATAATATTATAAAAAGTAATAATTCTAAAAAATTTAAGAATTCTGATTAACAAAGTGATTCACCATGACTCCAGAGAATCGTTAAAGAAGAATTCTGCCTACCTTATGACAAAGAGATGATGCAGAGTAAGAAATTCACTTTTGTATGTATGATTTGTTTTGCTTAACTGTGTTTAAGTGATAAAGGAGTTCTTTATTTCTTTTGTTCTAGTAGGTGAGGGAGATAGAAGGATAAATAATGAAAAACTGAAAAATTATAAAACAAAAATGAAATAAACTTTACCTTCATGGAGCTTACATTTTGCCAGAAGAGACATCTACACATGTATAAACAAAATAAATACAAGGTAGTGTAGGGAAATCATGATCTTCTAAATGAAACTTTTCCTGATCCTTCCAACTTTTAGTGGCTTATTTCCCTAAAAATACTTTACATTTATTCTATATATTTTATGTTTATATAAATGATTCTATATCATATCAATCAATTAATTATATCTTTATATTATATATTACATTTATGTAATTTTATTTATTCTACATGTTTTGCTAAACATTAGTTGAATTTAAGCCTTCTTTAAATGATATTCCTGATATTTCTATTTGGAGATTTTGGTATAATAACTCTGAGTATAATGACAAAGAGTCTGTTCTCTCTTTCAGTGCCAGTTTCCCCCAGTCCAAACCCACTATACATGAGCTCAGAGCTTAGGCTCATTAATGGAAAAAGGACGCCCTATTACCTGGGTAAGAATTATAATTACACCAGTGAACTTCTTCATCTTGACAACTGTTGCTTCAAACATCTGAGGAGAAATGAAGTTCTCATTAATAATTTCCTCAGGACGATGTTTTCTTACACCCTTTCCATTTCCCTTCTTGAAGATATTTCTCAGTTTCAGAAACAGAATTTAAGGGGATCTGGTTCAAGGATTAATTTTAAAAGTTAGTTCTTAAGGTCTGCCTTTAAGTTTGTGATTGTATGTGTGTGTGAGATCTATCTTAAACTGATATTTAAACCCTCAAAATAAGTCAGACTAAACCATTATTTCAATTTGAAAGTAAGCAAAGAGAAGGATATTTTTTAAAAAACACCTATTTCAGAAAACTTGGTTTAAAGTAGAAAACTGATAGAATAGAGTTATCTTGGCTATTCAGCAGACTTATTCTAGTAAGGTAGTGAGATGAAGAGAGGGCTAGATTTTAAGTCAGAGGAATTAGGGTTCAAATCCAGGCTTTACTACTACTTGTGTGACCTTGGGGAAGTCCATCTTCTTCTAAGGGCCTTATTATCTATTAAAGGGTAAAGAATGAACTAGATGCTTTCTAAGGTCTCCTCAAGCTCTAAATTCTTGTTTTTAATTTTTTTAAATTTAGAATATTTTTCCATAGTTACATGATTTATGATTTTCCCAACCTCTTCCCTCTCCACTCCCAGAGCTGACAAGCTATTCCACTAGGTTATATATACATGTATCATTTTAAGCTCTAAATTCTATAATATGAGACTGTGCTTTGAATATTTTCAACAAGAGCACCAGAAAGTTTGGGGCATGGAAAGAACTGAGCAATAACACTTAAAACAGATTTTATTTTGAAGGGGAAAGGGCAACTTACTGTTGTAAAGTCATTTCAGACTCAACTGCCTGTGCCCAGTCAAATCAGCAGCTATAAAGAGGAAAGGTCAAAGTAGATTTTATATTAGAAATAAGAATAAAGATGAGAAGATAGCAATTACAGCAGCCCAAACTCCACTTGTTTAAACAAGTTCCTGATCCTGAAAAATGAAAAATGATAGAAAAATAAAGCTATTGACTCATTTCTTTAAAAAAAAATAACTAGCTAAAACAGACTACTATTATTCTAATGGGGGAGGGAAAGCTGTGAATTTGTTCAATGTTTGCTGGAAAGCGATATATAATTTTATAATGAGTTCAAAGAAATTGTAAATACTCTTATTGGTCTTAGGACCAAACCCCCAAGGACATTATTGACAAGGAAAATAAATTATGTCTGTTAGCATCATCATTAATATTATAACATTTATCTAGAGCTTTAAGGTTTACAAGGGCTTTACATATGTAATCTTGTTTGATACATACAAAATGATTCTTTGCAGGACTCTTTAAGTTAGCAAAAACTTGGAAACAAATTGAGTCCAATGGTTGGCGAATAGCTACATAATTATATTCTAGAGACTGCTGAAAGAAAATTTCCCTGGGTGAGGTTGGTCTCTCTCTAAGTTTGAACTGAGATTTTATCTTAAACTCAGTTAAAGAACTCATTCTCTCTTATGTAATTCTTTGTTATTTTCCAATCTGTAAAACTTCTATGTCTGCTTGTTGTTTTGGCTTGGATAAAAAGGTTACTCACAATTGCTATTTGTGATGGTCTTTGGTGTTATCAGAATTTGATGGGAAGAGTCCAAGCTAGTGAGTATAATAAAAGGGGGAGTGCCTTCACCCTTAAGAGTGGTCAGATAGCAGCTTTTGTTGTAAACCTATTGTACTTATAGAGACATATGATTTTGGCAGATAAAATGTTTGCCTAATATCCTTGTTGGAAATAGGAAGGATCACAGACTTCATCAGTCCTGAATCCTGTTTATTTTTCTTCACTTAGGTTGGAGGCAGTGCAGTAACAGTCCTCATTTTACTTTTCACTTTTCCAATGGGCTATCCTTCAAGTTACAAGACTGTCCCTTAGAAAAACCGCCCCAAGTTTAGGCAGGAAGGACCATATGGGTAACACATAGAGGTGGAAGACCAAGTGGGTCTAGGTATGTTGATGTCAATATTACCATTGACCTTTCCTTATTCCTGAGGAAAGGTTAGGCACAACTTTTCCCTATGCTCTTTGGATCTTTATGATTGGTAGGGACATATATGTTTAAGTTAATATATACTTATTTTGGTTGAAGATAACAATCAATAAGTAACAAAAGTTTATGATCATATTATATATATATATATAAAATCACTTACAATCTCTTCTCTCTTTTGGAGTTTTGTGGTTTAACATTTTTTTGCTTTCTTTTTAAAAAATTCCTGTTAATATGTTTGAATATTTGTTCTTGTCAAGGGAACTTTCAATATTTTTTAAAAGTTCAACAAATGCAAAAAAGAATATGAAGTTGGAAAGAATTGTTAGACTGGACCAAATGCATAAGAAGAAACTCATGATTGAAGTGAGACAAGTTTAAAGGCATTTAATATACAAAAATATTTCAAAGAGTAAATTTTCTTAAAAGATTGGAAAAGATAATGACAATTCTTCTACTTCCTCACCAAAGGAGCCAAGAAAACAGTAGCAAACCAAAGAGATTTCTGATCTTTACAGATTTTACAGATCTTTACAGATCCTTTTTATAATGGTCTATGTATTCATGAATGGTATGCTTAATAAAAATATAAGAAGGGAATAAACATTCACATATGGTTTTCTGAAGCAAATTAATTTATCAGGTTTTTTAAAAGTACTTAATTGCAACAGAACATAATCATACACAATCATTTAGAATGGAAACTACTTGACATAAGGTATTGTTTCAATTTCAATTTTCATATTCCCTGCACCTAGCATAGAATCTAGTACATGGTAATAGATAAATGCCTGTTACTTGATCAAATATGTAATATATGCAGATAAGAATATATAACTCGTATGTATGTATATTTAGATGTATGTATATATCTAACTTGAACAAGCATTGCAGATATATAATTAGATGTGTCAACAGTAGTAGAGGAATTAGAACTGGCTAATTTTAGAGAAACTATACCCAAACTGTTTATAGGTATGGTTTCCAAATTTAAAGAATGACATTTTCCTTTAAAAAAATTGTCATCCCTATGCTTTTAATAAAATTATCTACTCAAATATTTTCTTTTTTTAATAATTTTAAAAAATTATCTATTTAGTAGAATTTAATTCCAGGTATCTCAGCCCCTCCCTTCTCTCCCTGAACCATAAAAGTTATCACTCAACAAAAAGATATGTATGAATAGATTTCGCCTTTCATGTTTCCATTTTTCAGTTTGTTCTCCAGAGGTAGGCATTCACAATTTTTCTTCAGATCGCTGTATAAAAGGTTCTTTTGATTCTAATTGTTTCACTCTTCCTATAGATGTTTCCAAATTAAAAAAAAATTAACCTGCTTAGCATAATCATATTCCATCACAATTTGTCCAGCCATTCTTCAATTGATGGACATCCCATAACTTTTCATTTCTTTACCACCACAAAGAAAACTGCTATAAATATCTTGGGACATATAAAGCCTTTTTTCTCTGATCTCCTTGGGAAGTAAACCAACAGTGATATTGCTGGTCTAAGAGCATACATAATTTTATAACTTTCTTGGTGTAATTTCAAATTGCTCTCCAAAATGGTTGGGTCAATTTGCAATTTCACCAACAGTGTATTAGTGTCTCCATTTTTCCATATCGCTTCCAACATTTGTCATTTTGCCTTTTTGTCATTTAAGCTTAAATTCATATGAAGGTAGACAACAAGTAAAAGGGAACTAGAAAGGTGTAAGGAGAAGAATAAATGAAAGTACTTATGAGGTTAAGTCAGAAGTACAGCCTAGAGAGGAATAAAGACATGGTTGCTCTGGGACTCTTTAAAATGGAAGTTCTAGAAGGAACCATCCAATAAGAGGGGAAAAGCCTCCTAGAAGAGGGCACTTCCACTGTGAGATGCAGTCCAGGCATGAAACGAAATTCCAGAATGAATAAGTTTCTATGGCTTGGTAGAGAAATTCCTATAGAGATGAGTCAGAAGCTCATGCTAAAGAAGAAATGTTCATGATGTTTATTGTAAAACCTTTTATGATAATATAAAACATCAATTATAATAATATGATGCAGCAAGTACACTTGTCTTTTAATGCAAAGTTTCTCACAAAGTAATTATTGATGATATGGACAGTAATAATTCTTTTTCAACTATTAATCAGGATCAATACTTTGTCTTTATAACAGCTACAACTGGTAATCCTGTTTCACACAAATTAAATGGTTATGAATAAACCTTGTAGTATTTTGTTCAATAAACCAGAGAACTCTACTCATTGCTAGGCAAAACATAATACAATTTTCAAGTTCAAAAACCAGTTTCAGTGAACTATCACATGACAAGTCTATTGACCATTCTTGTTCAATGGAAGTAATACCAAAGGTATGATGGTTGTCCCTAGCAAATGGGTTCTTTATTGATTTATATTTAGGGATAAATAGATCTTCTAAATTAAAATGAAAATTTTTCAGTAGACTAGTCAACTGATTAATAAGCAGATTTTCTTTTTCAATTTCATTTGCTGAGAAAATATTTTTAAAATTAAGAAATATGTAAAATGTTATTTCATAAATTTATTATTCATACTTCTAAATGCTTACACAAATCTGGCCACTTTATCTTTCTGGATCAGAGTATGAAATTAGGGGACTTGAATTGAAGTATTTTGAGTACTCAGCCTTTTAAAAAATACCCACTAAGTATTCAAGTTGCCAGAGCAAAATTTTATTATAGGATGAGTTTGCTTCATTTTATTATTATTATCAGTGAATAGTTCATTTCTTCTTTTAACTTAATCTGTGAAGTACTTTGACCCAAGAAAATGAAAAAGTTTCTCAAAATTATGAGTCCTAGTTTATGCCTCCATATTATCACCTAACTGTATAAAAAGTCTTTCTTTTAACAGATCACTTTTTTTAAGTTCTTAAAATTACTCTTAACAATATAAAAAAACTTGCATAACATACTTCATTGGGCTAGAGGAAGAAAGGACCCTTGCTACACTTCAAAATCTCTCAATACAAGTGGCTGTCTGTGAAGCATGCAATGTGTCCAAATTGCATAAGGAGTAGCCATATTTTTAATCAGTGTTTATGTAGACCTGTTTTCTCCTGACATTGGTTGAACTCTCTCAGTACAAAATCTGATGCAATTCTCCCACATTATATTATTTTTATTAAAAATTCCATCAATTATATTTTCTCTTGATGGAACATTGATATCTCTAAGTCTGCAAAGTAACAAATCTTTTCTAACATTAATTTCAACAATGTATCATACACTCACAGGCAAATGAGTTTTTTTGACTTCGCATATTGGTTTATGATTTTGCAATGCAAAATAGGATGATTTTAGTTTCTCAATTAATTGATTGCAAAGGTCTTCAGACATGGGCAATTTTCTGCCACACATATTACCTACAAGTGGAGCTATTCAAAGTTGCATTGCTCATCATTTACCCGAGCATGTTATAAATTAAGGCTGGTTGTAAGTGGTACCATTACTGTTGTCAAATTTTTTAAAATACTTTTTACCCTTAGAAACTTTTAGTCATTTTACAAAGTGCAAAAAATACTTGTGATGTCACAACCATTTTTTAAAAGTTGAGTTGTGAGTATAATTAATATTACATTAGTATAGAGAACTCCCACTAAGGATATTCTCTCTAGCAGTGCAGATTGATATCTGCTCTCTAGCTTCCCTTAGAGCAGAGACATTCAACTTGTTATTCATTTATACCAAAGGGAGTCTGTTCATAGATTTCAGGGAATCTGAAGTCATTTGGGGGAAAAAACCCTTTGTTTTCACTCACTTTTAACTGAAATTTAGCATTTTGATCAATTTTTTATTTTATTTAAAATTTTAAAGACTGTTCCGATCACATCCAAGCTGAAATTGCAAGGGCAATTAATGTACTGATTCCACTACAGTCTGTCGTGGGAGATTTGACTTACTCTGTTTCTGACCTAGGACTGTCCTTAAGCAAATTTGATAACCCATTTTTTCTTGGGGCTCATCATACTAATAACAAATTTACAGACACCTCATCAGCAAAGTCTACTGTAGTTCAGAAATCCCAAACTCAAGGTAGCTGGGATTATAGATGTACCGCCTTGGCCAATTCTTTCTTATTTAAAAACATTCTGAAAAAATGTGCCTAGTTTTTATCATGCCGATAAGGAGATCCATGACACAAAAATGATCAAGAACCCCTGTTTCAAGTTGTTGCTTAAAATAGTAAAGTTACTTACTACACAGCCAGTATGTAAGAGGTGGAATTAAAATCCAGGTCTTTCTGAGTGTAAAGTTAGTTCTATCTCTTTACATCACGCTTTTAAGTTTTTTTAAAAACATCTAATTTTCTTTAGAAAAAATGATCTTGTCTTCTCAAAAATATTTGGCATGTACATTTCTAGAATGTCATTTTAATTTATTAGATTTCATACAATCTCCAACCAGATCACTGGTGCAAAGCAAAGACTATCTTCTCCATACTTGAGTATCTATGGAACATGACAATAAATGTAGTATATTGTATATTCGTGGATATAGGCTTCTTTGTCTTTCTGTGTTTCTGTTACTCAAATTGTCTTTATTGTCCTTGCTTGTACTAGCTTTAGCTACTCCAGGAAATTTTTTCCATTCAAACTAGTTATATATTTATCTATCATGAAGGAATAATAGTTCACTTAAAAAACAAGAGAATAAAATATTTAAGACACCTAAATTTGAATGTAATTATTTGGATTTCAGTGATTTTCTGTAACGATTTTCAAAGTTATTTCAGTTTTTAAAGATTGTAGTCTTTTGAGAAAACAACTTAATATATTTTACTTGCCAAGATGAAAAATACTAAGAAACACAACACTTATGATGCTATATTTAACTTCCACACAAAGATTGCTTTAACTTTGAATGTGCACACTTCATATCCACATTCAAATGTAGCAAACAGTAAGATAACACAATTCATCTATATCATGAATAAAAGAAGTTCCTCATGGACAAGAAAAAGTGTCAAAGGGGTCTAACTCTGGGATCATAAGCATCTGAATACTTTGGTGGGATGGGGGGATGTTAATCCCAAGGAGAAGGTCAGATTCTCTCTCTCTCTCTCTCTCTCTCTCTCTCTCTCTCTCTCTCTCTCTCTCTCTCTCTTCCCTTTACTTTCTTTTTTTAAAATTAAGTTTAATTAATTAATTAAGACAATAGTCATGGTTACATGATTCATGTTCTTTCCCTTCCTTCATCCTACTCTCCTCCTATAGCTAACCTTGACTTTCTGTTTAGTAGCAATTCTTAAGACAAAAGTGCAATGGCTCAGCAAACATGGTGAAGTGATTTGCCCAGTATCACACAACAAGAAAGTGTCTGGTTTCATCTGTGAATCCAGATCCTCCTGACTCCAGGCCTGGCACTCTATTATCCACTGTGCCACCTAACCACTCTAGATTAATTCTCTCTTGTTAGAGGGGGACTCCAGGTAAACCTCTCAAACAAAGTTTAGAAATGGCTCATCTTATAGTCGCTCTGAAATATGAGTAACAAAATTTAGAAAAACCACTCAATGAATAGTATAGGTATTAAGTATAGAACATTGGTTTAATTACTGCACTTCAGAAGCCACATAAGATGCAAAGATCTACCAGAAGATATGAACAAAGACAGAAAATATAAAGCTTCTAAAATAACACATTACATTAATTATACTTTTCCACAAAGAAAATTTTGTGCAATTTAGATCTCCTAACTGAAGGTGATGGCAGCAGTTGTCCCATTCTCAGATATAATATGTACCAACTCAAATTTGATTTTATTTGTTCATGCATTATTAAATAATCACCATACTACATTCATTGTCAGTGATTAGTATAGTGCTTATTAACTGTTTGTTGACTATCAGTTGGAATAAATTCACCATCTCAGTTTTGCTTTTGTTGTTTTTTATTTGAATTTTCATTGAAAAAAAGTAAATATTTATTCCAGAGTTGTACTAAAAATACTCAGTGATTCTGGCCATTGCCTCACACTTCTCTTTCTCACTAAAGGTCTTGGACTCCACAATGGGATTGTTCTTTGCATTTGGGGGAACTGTGAACTATTTATGATACTGAAGGTCCATCTCTTGAACATAAGTATGCTCCCAGGGCTTCTATAATATGCCAATCCTGGAGCAACATCATTTTAGAACAATCAAAATTACAGCTAAGTGTGCAAAGGTCAATGGAAATATGCAAGATAGATCTCAGCAGACTACTGTAACATGTTATTGATTCTGACATCCAAAAAGTGATAAAAGATATCATGAGAGATATGTATAACCAGACAAGTAAATAGGCCAATTTTGGAGAGAAGTCAAAGAGATAGATTGGTTGGGTGGTTTAGTTGATCATTGTCCTTGCTTAAAGAGAAGCAATGACATCACAGGGTGATTTTTTTTTCTTTTTTTTTGCCTTGAGCATAAATCAGATGTGAGACAAAGTTGCACAAAGTCATTGGCCTCACTCTTTCTTCCTGAGTCATTGAAGTTCAGTGGCAAGACAAAAGTCAAAATGACTGGTAATGGCCCAGGATCAAGTGGATGACCTTGGCTTTTTCTATGTCTAACCAAGCTCTAAATACTCCATAGAACCTACTTCTACCTCCTTAATGGCCATTACAACAAATTGTTCTCATCCACTCCTTCTACCAGGGGAAATCTTCACATGCCTCAGATAGACACTCTGCTTACTCATCAACAGGTCTCAAACTCATTGTTTACCCTCAACATAGATTAGTCCATTTACCTAGAGATGTTTACTAGTTACGGAGTGTGCTACTGCTTCTTAGAGCCACAGGTGAGAGTTGGGCAGCAGGTGGACCCCGAAGGAGGAAAGCAACCCTGAAAAGGGCTTGGCAAGAGGTACTAGTCTTCCCTAAACATCCCATACACCCCTAAAAGAGATTATAAGTAAGCAACTTGGGGGCTACATTAGTATTCATGAATTATTAAAGATCCAAGAAAAGTCATCAGGCTATTTGATGGGTTCTACTTAATGTAGTGAACTATCCCCTAATTCTTGATACCTTCTTCTTCCCTGGATTTCATGGCACTGGTTTCCCATGATTTTTCATTCATCTCTCTGACTTCTCTTTCTCTTTCACTAGATTATTATCCTTCTTTTAACTTGTAATGTTGGTGTTATTTCAAGGTATTGTCCTAATTGCTGTTTGTTTTTTCTTTCTATACTCTTTCCTTTGATTATATCAACCTTTTTGAAGATATCAATAACACTTTTGTACAGTGGACTTACACTTCTATATGTCCATTTCCAAACACTTCCCAAAATTTCATTCTCCTATTTCTACCTTGTTGAATAACTATACCTAGATGGCCTGTCATCAGTGCAAACTTAACAGGTCAAAAACAGAACTTATTATCTTGTACCCTACCCTCCCAAACCCTCTAAAAAATCTAAAAATAAAAAATTTAGCCCTCTTTTAATTTCTATCTGGCACCACCATCTTCCCAGTCATCTAGGGTCATAATTTGGAGACAACTTTAATTCTCATGTTTCTGACCCTGCATCTAGAATCAGTTTTCAAGTATTTTTGTTTTGACTTCTATAATATCTCTTACATTCTTTTTGCTTTATTTCTGCTACATTCATTCTAATATGGGCCAATATCTCTTCATGAAGATTATCATAATAGCTTCTTAATTCATCTTTTTGTCTTCAGTTAATGCCATTTCTAATCTGCTCTCTAAAGTGGTGACTGAATAATACTTTTTTTAAATTATTGTTAAATTTCTAACATTCTTTTCTTTTTAAATTTTTAGTTCCAAGTTCTCTACCATTCTTTCCCTTACCCACTGAAAAGGCAAGCACTATGATAACAAGTATAATATAAAATCATGAAAAACATATTTCTGTATTAGCAGCACTAAAAAAAGCAAACAAAAGAAAGAAAGTGAGAAAGCTATACTTCAATTTGAACTAAGAGTTCAGTTTTCTTGCTGGAAATGAATAGCATTTTCATCATGAATCTTTTGCAGTTGTCTTGGATCATTGTATTGATCAAAGTAGCCAAGTCTTTCACAGTTGAGCATCACTACAACATTGTTTTTACTGTGCACAGTGATATCCTGGTTCTTCTCACTTTACTTTGTGTCAGTTCACATAAATCTGGTTCTGTTTTTTTTCTTAAATCATTCCCTTTATCATTTCTTATAGTATAATAGAACACTGTCTCAATTATATACCACAACTAGTCCAGTTATAGCCAATTGATAAGTATCTTCTCAATTTCTAGTTCTTTGACATTACAAAAAAGAGCTGCTATACATATTTTTTACATATAAGTTCTTTCTCTTTAATCACTTTAGGATACCGATCTAGTAATGGTATTGCTGGGTCAAAGGGTATGCACAATTATATGGCCCTTTGTAGATAGTTTTTGTTCTTCACCATAGTTGGACCAATTTCCTACTCTAACTATTAATCAGTGTTCCTATTTTAACTCCCCTCTAGCTTTTGTCATTTCTGAAAGGTAGAGGTGGTACCCCATAGTTGTTTTAATTTTGGTTTCTTTAATCAATAGTGAATTATAGCATTTTTTAATTTGCTATAGATACTTTTGTGTTCTTATGAAAACTGCCATTCATGTCCTTTAATCATTTATCAATTAGGGAATGGCTCAGTTTTCTATATCTTTATCAGAGAAACTTGCTGAAACCATTTTTATATTGCTTCATTATCTACCTTTTACAAAATGTAGCTTTCATAATTTTATCTTTTAATTAGGTCTATTTTTGCTTTTTTCTGAGATCATGATTGCTACTCCTGTATTTTTTATTTCAGCCGAAGCATATTAGATTCTGTTCCAGCCCTTATTTTTAATTCTGTGTGTCTTTCTTTTTTTAAGTATACCCCTTGTAAACAACATATTTTCTAATTCTACTTTCTAAAATTCTAGTTTCTAATCTATGTAAACTCCTTTCAGCTACCCTAATAATGATAAAATTCTCAGAAGTTATACATATCATCTTCCCATAAAGGACTGCAAACAGTTTAACTTTATTGAGCCCCTTATGATTACCTTTTTATGTTTAGTTTTTTATTCTTCTCTTTGAGTGTTGTATTTGAAAGTCAATTTTTAAAATTCATCTCTAATATTTTCATCAGGGATTCCTGAAAGTTCTCTATCTCATTAAATATTCCTTTTTCACCTTGAAAGATTTTGTTTTGCTGGGTAGAATATTCTTGGTTGCAATTCTAGCTCCTTTTCCTTCCAGGGTATCATATTGCAAGTCTTCCATTCCTTAAATGGTAACTGCTAAATATTATTATGTGTATCCATTGCTCCAAAGTATTTAAATGATTTCTCTTCTGGGCACTTATAGTATTTTCTCTTTGACCAAGGAGCTTTGAAATTTGGCTACAATATTCCTGGAAATTTTCGCTTTGGGATCTTTAACAGGAAGAAATTGTGGATTCTTTCTTTTCTATTTTACCCACTGAACCTAAGATATCAGGGCAGTTATTTCTTGAAATAGGATGCCTAAGCTCAATATTTTTTTATCATGGCTTTTTAGTATCTCGCCTCTATTTTCTAGCTCAGTTGTTTTTCTGATGATATATTTCACATTCTTCTGTTTTGTTCTTCTGACTTTGTTTTCTTATTTCTTGATGTCTCCTGGAGTCATTAGCTTCTCCTTGCCCTATTCTAATTTTTAAGACATTATTTTCTCAATTGAGTTTTTGTATATTTTTTCAATTTGTTCAATTTTGCTCTTTTCTTCAGTGAATTTTTGTACCTCCTTTTCAAGTTGGTCTATTTTGCATTTTAAGAAATTCTTTTCATCAGTGAATTTCTGTACATCTTTTACCATTGAGCCAACTCTATTTTTAAGTTTTTAAATTTTTCTTTTAATAAGCACTTAATTCTCTTTATGAGTCTAATTTGTTTTTCACAGTTTTTCACCTAACACTCTTATGTTTCTTAATTCTTCCAGAACTTCTTGTTAGGTTTGTATACAATTAGGGTTTTTCTTTAAGTCTTTCTTTGTAGCTATTTTCATGTTTTTGTCTTCCTCTGAGTTTTTCTCTTGGTCTTCTGCACCACCATACTGGCTTTTTATAATCAAGTTCTTTGTCTCTGTCTCTGTCTCTGTTTGTCTGTCTGTCTGTCTGTCTCTCTCTCTTTTGCAGTTTGCTTATTTTTCTAGCCTTTTTCTTGATTTTAAGTTTTATGTTAAAGTTGGGCTTTGCTCACCTCAGCGTAAGGATACTGTCCCAAGCTTCAGGTTTTTTATGCTGCTTTTTTTTAGAGCTAGTTCTGGGATCCTGAAAGTTTTCAGTGTTTCTAAGTTGCTGTGATCTGGGAAGAAGTATTGTCACTACAGTATTGTCACTACTCTCCAGGTCTGTGCTCTGGTTCCTGCTCTCCTATAACTACAATCACTAGCATCACTCTTGACCCTGAAATTGTGACCAAGTCCTCTACTCTTATGAAGTCATAATCACTAGCATTCCTCTCTGTCTTGGAATTGTGACCAAGGTTCTTGCTCACTTGTTACTGACCATAATCCCTCCTCTCAACCTGGAACTGCAACCCAGAACTGCCTATAGGCAACAGTGTTGCCATTCAGGACCAGTTACACTCAGTGCCAGCAAAGAGTCCCCTGTAACTTCTTTCTGACCAGTTTTACAACCCTTTTATTGTCTCTAATCTGAGAGCTTTCAAAGCTGCTATCACCAAGGCCACTGGTGCTGCTGCCATGTTCTAGGCCAGCTTCCACTCCAGTGTCACAGACCTCTCCTGCTGAACTACGTTTTCTTAGCTGGAAGAATAACTCACTCTGACATTTTGTTTGCTCTGACACTTCAAAATTTGATTTGAGTCATTATTTTAATGTTCTGAAGGAAATTTTGAGAGTCCATCTGTTTTACTGCCTCTAATCTGCCATCTTGACTCAGACTCTAAATAATATTTTTAATGGATTATTAGCATCTTACAACTCCTCTACTTGAAAATTTCCAGGGACTCTCCACTGCCTAATAAATAAATTATAACTTGTTTCTGGCATGCCATGATCTCAGTCCTGCCTACCCATTCAACTTTATGTTATGCTAATTCCTTCCACATATTCTGTATTTTAACCAATCTATACTGTCCTTTGTTCCTTGTTGTTATCTTGTATTTCCCTTAATATGCTATTATTTACTCACCACTCATTCTTCAAATGATCTCCATCCCTACTCCCTACCTCCTTGTTCCATCTCTTTCTCTTTAATCCTCTTCCCTCCTTCAAACTCTAATTCAGATGCCACCTCTTTGAAGATTTATTCCATGAACTCTGCACTGCCCCATCTCCAACCCAGGTGAAAGTATCTTCTACTCTTCAAATTTCCATAATATTTTCCCTGGCCTCAATCTCATTTGTCACTAACACATGCTCAGTAAGATGTTTATTTATTCATATGTCATAGGCACACATACTCACATCCATTACACTGTAATCAACCTGAGAAAAAGGACTATATCATTTTTTGTCTTTATATTTGCAGTCCTCAGTACCCAGAGTGGATGTATAATATTTTTGGAATGAATTTAATCCCCTTTAGAAGATTTAGGGAAAGATAGAGATATGACTATGATTTATACAAGATGAGAAGCCATTGAGAAGTTCTGATCTTGATTGAAAGAGCATTGTATCAGTGAAATCACTAAAACATAAACATATCTCATGTTGAAAGTTTATATAGATTGTTGATATTATAGTATATTTTTAGAAAGTAATTTCTACAAAAAAGTATTATTAAGGGTTTTTATTTTGTATGGCACTTTCTGGAGATATTTTAAAAGAAACTATCTATTTATATTTTAACATGACCCATTGCTGTATGGAACTAAATACTATTATTGGAACAGTTGAAATTTTGTAGTTTAATATTTGGTAAAACAGAGCTGTTCAAGTGATTGAATGAATGAAAGAAATTTTGTTAAACATATTTGCTAATAATTATTTCCATAATATATAAAATGTAATAAAAAGGAATAGATGTTTTTTTGTTCATTCCAAAATAACATTTTATTCTAGTTGACTTCAAGATATTGTTTATTTATCTTATCTGGTATTTCCATCAGTAATCCTGAAAGTCCTCTATTTCATTAAATAATATTTCATTCCTATTTTAAGATCCAAAAAAGAAATGTGAGGATAGTTTCCATTATATTTTACCCAGCAATAAGAAAGTACTTGAAAACTCTGGTGAAGATGTTTTGGTAGCAATGTTAGGACTTGATTAACCAGGATGAAGTAATGTAATCATAAGGCAATACTTATAGGTCTTTTTAAAAGGTCTTGAGAAGCATCAAATGTGTATTAACAAAAAATATCATTCCTGTGCATATATAATTAAACAGTTCATTAAAAAATGACTGTTTAGACACAGTGGTTTATGATCAGGGAAAGGCATAGGCCACACTTTAAAATAGCACTCCAAGTATAAGAGAATACTTCATTGATTTGTAAGGGACTTGAATATTAAAAACCTATAAGTAGACAATGTTAGCTCCTCAATGGAAGGATAACACCTATTGTAGGGGTGCAGATCCTTTTTAGGTCTCAAAATTGACTTGCTAATAATATTGAAATATGTTGTGAATGAACTCCCACTAAGTTTTGTAGTATAAAAAATGTAGTATAAAAGAATTTTAATCCTAACACTGAGAAAGATCATAATAGTAAAATATTGGATTTTTACGTTAAAATTTTAATGCTAAATGGTTTCACTATCTGCAAAAAAGTAATTAATTAAATAACTTCCTAAAAATGGAGCATTTTTATGTGGGGGCAGGTTAAGTTGGAGTTGCCATGAATTGAACTTAGAAATACTGTTGTGTATCAGAGATTTTCAGGGTGCAGCTATCCTATTGTGAATGAATAGGGCAGGGAACAAAGTATCTGACGGTACTAACTCTATAATTCAAACAGATGATGAAAAACCAGAAATATTTCTCATGATGTATGAGGTTGATATATAGTAAACTGTGTTAACTTCATTTTATGAATGTATTTTATTTTTTTAAATCTATGATGGGATGGAGAGGAGGTTCCAAGAATGATTAGGATTATTCCCTAAATAGAATGGAATGACATTAACAAACAGTGAGAAGACAAGACTATTCAACTCTGTTGCATATGGCTTAGCCCAGTTCTTGGCACAAAGCAAATGATAAATGCTAATTCTTTTTCCATCCCCCCTTCTCCCATTTTGCTCATATTTTAGCTTTCAAAGATATTGACTTATACATTGGGAAGGACAGGAAAAATATGATTAATAGGTACATGAAACTAAAAATAAGTAAGGGATACCTTAAGAGCACCTACCAGATATTGATTTCAAGTCAATAGTCTACAGATTACATGAGATGTATGTATAGGCTACACCTTAAAATATTGAATGAATTGATAGACATGATTGTTAAGCCCTTTTCATTGAGCTTTGAAAGGCCATGGAAAATAAGGAGAACCTTATGGGACTGGAGAAAGGCAAAATCATCTCAAATGCCCAGAAAAGAACAAAGAAAGGAATCTGTAGCACATATGTCAGCAAATCTGATTTCTTGGCAAAATTCAAGAGTAGGTAAAAGAATCATATTAAAGGACAGTTTGTGAACTTTTACAAAGAGAATCAATGATCATTATAACCCAGTCTGACTTTGTCAAGAACAAGTCATCCCAGACTAAACTTCTTTCCTTTTTTGAAATGCTAATTATATTGGTAGACTAGTCAAATTTTGTAGAGCTAGAATAAAGCCAGAAGGTAGCTAGATGGTACAGTAAATAGACCAATGGGTCTAGAGCAGTGGTTCCCAAACTTTTTTGGCTTACCGCCCCTTTCCCAGAAAAGAATATTACTTAGTGCCCCCTGGAAATTAATTTTTTTTAAATTTTAATAGCAATCAATAGGAAAGATATATGTATTAATGTTTCTACCTTTTTTTGGTAAAATATAGGAAAGAAAGGTATAAATTATAAACATTGAACTTTGAAATTATGAAACTATTTATTGAACTCAAAAATGCACCTGTCACCATCACCACCTTCTTGGATTGCTGCAGCACCCATCAAGGGGTGGTGGCGTCCACTTTGGGAATCACTGGTCTAGAGTCAGGAAGACCTATGTGAACATAAGCAACAAGTTACTGAATTTTGGGCTGCTTCAGTTTTCTTAGCTGTGAAATGGAGATCATGATAGCACTTACCTCCCAGGGTTGTTGTAAGGGTCAAATGAGATAAAATGTATAAAGCACTCAGCATAGCGTCTGACACAATAGTAGGCACTTAATAAATGCCTGTTTTCTTCTCTTTCTCCTATCTCCCCCTTGGATACCAAGATTTTTCATAAAGCTTCTGACAAAGATTCTTCTGTTATCTCTGTGGAAAAGATAAAGAGAAGCAGAGCTAGATGATAGGGCAATTAGGTAGATTTTGAACAGATCAAATAACTGGATACAAAGAGTAATTATTCATGCATTTGAAAGAAGTTTCTAGAAAAATTCACTAGAGATTTGGTCCTTATACCTTTGCTATTTGATATTATGCCCTTTATTTCCATAAAATGTTAAATTTTAATTTAGGCACCACTTTATAAAGAGTCTGTAAACTCATTACTGTGGGTACAACCTCTATCCACTACCAATCACAAGTCATCATATCTTTTAATCCTGAAAGATTATTGTTCAAGTGTCTCCATAAGTCCTCCATAAAAGATCTACCCAATATCTTGAAAGACTTGCTCAGCTGGTTTATTCCTGTGAATCAAATTTAATACAAAGGTTGTCTATATTCCTATATGATTGGTCTACTTCCACTTCCAAGGAAGTCATTCAAGTCAATTATACAGTGTAACATGGAGATTGCAGGGTGGAATTTCTGCAAGATACAGGGTCAAGCCTCAACCCAGATTTCCAGGGGACCCCCCCTAGAAAACTCTGGATGAGGGGGGCAGTTGAGGGCAGTTAGGGGTAGTTGGTTCTTGGGGTTGGAAGTGAGCAGATCCTGGCTGGCTCACCAAAACTGTTATATTTGGTTTTAACAGTGATATTTGTGGGAAGCTAAAGATATGCCAGAGATCTATAAAAGCTGGACTCACTCCTCCCCCAATGACAGGGAGGGGCATAAACTGGCTCAGTGCTCCTTTCTCCCCCCCACCCAACAAGCAGTGAGAAATCAGTTACAGATGGTGGTTGCTCTATTGCCTTCAGATCTCAATCAGGAAATAGGTAAGGCTGGTTTCAGAGATATTAACTCTTTCTAAACTATTTCCCCAACAGGTTTGAGTAAGGAGAAAATAGTAAAGCTTGATGACTTGAAGCTTTCAGGAACAGAAGGAGGATCTGACTTGTATGAGCCACACACCTGAAGGAACTAAGCTTGAAAATGGTTGTGAGTGTTACCAAAATAATAGCCAGGTACCTCTCCCAAAAGATGAAGATTTACTGATAAGTGAGGAAGGGAAGGGAGGGAGGTTTTGTCAAGGATAGAATAAGGTCTGAGAAGCCCTAAACTGTTAGGTTGAAATAGCCCCTCCCCCCAGGAGGGAGAGGTAGCCTTTATATCTAGCTTGCCCTCAATGCCTATAATTAATCTCTTCTAATATCTAAATAACTAAATAATAACAGTTGTGCTGTTGCTGGAAAGGTCTAGTTCAGGTAATCAGGTTAGCAGTAGGGAAGAACCAAAATGGCTTTAGATTTTAAGCCACAAGGCCTCCAAAGCAATCAAGAACCAGGATCAGCAAGCAGAGTGATCTGCTCACTTCCAACCCCAAGAACCAACTGCCCCTGACTACCCTCAACTGCCCCTTCACCCAGAGTTCTCTGGGGGGGGCGGTTGAGACTTGACCCTGTATCTTGCAGGAACTCCACCCTGCCATCTCCGTGTTACAACAGTCAATTATACAAGTTAGTTAAGAAGCATTTATTAGTAGCTATTCTGTGCCAGGCACTGTGCTAAGTGATCAGGATACAAAGAAAAGCAAAAAAAAAAAAAATAGTCCCTACTTTCTATACTTTTTACCCTTCCTCTTGCATTATTATCAATAATAACCTATGAAAGTATGTATAAATCTCTCCTTTGATCTTTGGGTAATTCAGAATTTTGATTCCTTAGAGACTATGGTGTTCCTTGATTCACAATCATGTAGCAATACCAAAAAAATACTGATGTTAAAAAGATGACATTTTGGAGAAGGAAGTTTTTCAATCACTGAAATCTCTGCATATGTTCCCAGTTGCAATACAGCTTTCCATTTTCTTTTTGTTCATTTCTTGGCCTATCTCAGATTTAATAGAGTACCTGTCCAAGATATAATTACTGATATAGCTGGTCTATGGGTTATCTGTTTAACTATAGAACATAGTTTCAACAATAGGTGTTTTATTCACTTAGCTTTTTCTTTATGTGTTGCTACATCAAACTCACACAAATTTTGAATCTGATTAGTGAGGATTTATCGTATTGTAGATCTTGGTCCAATTATCACAATGTCATCTACAAACAGTAGCATATGGAAGACTTCATCATCTATAGGAAATATATTTTCCATTTGGACTCTGTCCTGGATATCCTCCATGAAGCATGAAAACATTTAGTGAGCACTTCTCCTTGATGTGTTTTTTTATTAATATTGACAGGATCACTGAGCAAAGTTATCTTTGTGGTTGTATCCCTTAGAGAGTTTTCTATGATCTTCACATGTATATCAGTACGTTTTGAAGAGAACAACAAAAACTAAACAGCCAGAAGTTGTGTTCTCAATACTTTTCAGTTGATTTTTTTCACTTTAAAAGTGTGTTTTGCTGTAGAAATCATTAGCAATATCCTGCCTGTTCCCTTCTCATACGCATGTATCATAAACACTATATAATAGAAAGGCATTATTTTTGTAAATAAAAATAGCTCCCCCATGAGTGCCTCACAGGGCACTCCAACAAATAGCAGATTATTTATTCTTTCGTAGCCATTTATTAATAAATAAAGTTTTTAATTGAATAATAATAATAGCAAGTAGCATGTAGTGCTACAAGATTTGCAAAATACAGCACAATTTTTATCTCATTTAATTCTCATAACAACTCTATGCAGTAGGTACTATCTAGTATCATCATTATTATTTTTCAAATGTGGAAGCTAAGACTCAGAGAGGTTAAGGAAAATCCATTTCAGAGAAAGGATTCAAATTCATACAACTGCTGATGGTAAGTCCAGCACTTATTCTACTATACTATATTGTCAGATATAACTACATTGATTTTTTTCTCATGTAGGATTCAGTTTTTATTCCAAAAAGTGGATTGTGGAAAATTATCTGAATAATTAAAACTTCAGGTCTCACTTTTTCCTTAAATATATGTGGTATATATGTCTTTGCCTATATCTATATTATTATAGCCTTTTCTAACTTATAATTATATCATTTGTATTCATATCTATTTTAATCTATAACTATCTCTAGGGGTGTATTACAATTGGAACTGGCTCCAACCAGCTTATGAGCCAATTGTTAAATTTTTGGTATGAATATTGATCTGTAGAAATGGGCAAATGTTACAAATCAGGTCTTGGTTTATTGTTTTGTTGATTAGGTTGATCACTTGAGAAAGTGATGGAAGAAATATTAAAAATTCTGGATAAACATAAAAGTGTTTTGGCTACAATTTGAGGGAGAGAGCCAGTTAGACATTTATATCAATATAACTTGTAGCTGTTTAATCTTCATTGCTCTTTTCAAAATGCACTAATAAACATGCTAAGATCATGGAAGACTCTTTGAGGGGCTACAACCACAAAGATAACCTTGTTTAACAATTCTATTATTATTAAAGTAAATGTACCTAAACATACACATACATAAATCATGTGATATATACATGTATAAATATATGTATGTTTATTTATATGTGCATGCGTGTGACTTGCCCAAGTGTTGCATTTCATTCTGCATGTATAACTATATGTGCAAAGGTAGTATTTTCTTTTTTTTTTAAACCCTTATCTTCCATCTTAGAATCAATACTACATATTGATTCCAAGGGAGAAGAGTAAGGCAATGATCACAAATATATCCAGGAAGCATCTGAAGCCAGATTTGAATACAGGTCTCCCTATCCCTGACTCATCCAGCTGTCCCCTATAATATTTAATTAACACTCATAACAACTCTGTGCAATTAAATACTATCTAGAATTATTATTGCTATTTCCTAAATAAGGAAGCTAAGGATCAGAGAGGTAAAGGTTAGATTGGGTTAAAAGAACCTAAGGTAAGATTAAGATAAATCAATTCTTATTTTGCCAATTTCTCAAGCCCAAATGGTCACTAAGAGGGGGGGGGAAAAGGTAGTAATCTGAATTTACTGGACTACAAGGAAATTTAAATTACAACTGACAAAAGATGAATGTCTTAAATACAAAACATTAGCATTACAAAGCTAAATCTTTGCTTAAATTTCTTAGTCCATTTTTTTCCTGGTCATTGTGTCTCTTATTTGTCAAAGCAATAAACTGAAGATCTTATTATTACTCTGATTAAGTTGTAAACTTTATTAGGGCTTTTGCTCTTTATTACCTTATGGAAGGATGAACTCTTATTTAAACCTGGTGTTTAAAAAAAGATTTAGTGTCTGTGCTAAGAGAATTGTAACATCTGAGTGAAAAGAATTGTGAAACGGTAGGCAGCTGGTTAAGTCAAATTGACTACTTGTCTTTCTAGGAAAGGGCAAATTGCCCACAGTGGTGTAAGCAACATACTAGCCATTAGTCTTAGTAGCTAAGAATCAAGTTCTAAAGAACCTGGAACTCTCCCTCAAACATTCATCTCAATGTAAGTCTTTTTCTTCTGGGTGATTATTATCACAGATGGATGAGTGTTTCTCTTTTCTACCAGTGGAAAATACTGAGAATGGAAAGTATTTTAAACTTAGGATAAGAGAAACCAGGTCCTATTCCTGCATAGTTACAACTTGTTTGACCTTGGGTGAATCACTTTTCCTAATGGATTTGGTTTCCTCATCTCTACAATGAGGGGTTGAGTGTATATCAGAATTGTCCAGATTGGGCTAGAGATGAGATAGAAGACCCTCTCCTAGAAGACAGGAATCAATAGTCAAAATTATTAGATATTTTCAATTACAACTCTAACATAAATACACCCACGTAAAAAAGTTAAATTAAATTCAGATCAAAATCAACAAAAATAAGATGCTGCTAGACAATACAGTGAATTGGCAAATTTAATCCTGAGCCAGAAACCATCTGCCACCCTCACCATCAGGCATGTAAGCTCCTGACCCAGATGAATTGTGCCATACCTTTGCTTGTTACATTTGTGTATGGAATGTGTATAAACACAAATATAGACAATTTTGTGCAGAAATTAAAAGCCCCATATCTGTTATATTTCACAGCCCTTTTCATTTTGTTAAGCACAATATAAGAAGATGCTTTCCTCCAAAATTACCACTTTTGAGAGAAATGACTAAAAAAATTGGTATTGAAAATAATGTAAAATTCTCAAGAAGTAAATTAATTGCCATATATTTTAAGTTATACTTACAGTATAAATTATTTTCCCACTTTCTAAGAAAAATTTTGATAGATAGGAATATGAATTTTTAAATAAAAGGGACATAAATTAATTATAATACATTTAAACTATATAAAATTTGGATACCACTGAACTAGATAACCTCTAAGATCCTTTCTAGCTCTAAATCAATGTCTACTGGCATGTGGAAGATATGCTATTCTGAACCACAGGCTGTCTTTACATTTTTGTCACATACTAGATTTCCTTACTGTATTGGAGAGCAAAATCTAGCATGCAAAGGGCTTATGAATTAAAATTTTGATTCAATTCGGAAAGCACTTATTAAATGTCTGTCATACGCATGGTAAACTAGATACTGGGAATAAAAGACAAAATAAAATAATACTTCCCCAGAAATGCAAACACACCCCAAAGCTTACAATCTACTGAGGAGGTAGGGAATAATGGGTACACTAAAAAGTAAATACAGAATTAGTACAAAGTAATTTTCATGGTTGAGTAAGCAGTGGCAGCTGGGGAAATCAGGAAAGGATTGAACTTGAACTTGAACTGGGTCTCCCAGGGATCCAAGGGTTCCAAAAGTTGGAGGTGAGGAGAGAGAGGACATTCTAGGTATGGAGTGCAGCCAGTGCAGAGACCCAGAGGCAGAAGATGGATTATGGCATGCCAAGAATATCAAGTAGGCCAATTTGGCTACAACATAGAATGCGTGAAGGAGCATAATGCACAATCAGCTTGCAAAGCTAGGCCAGAATTAGACTGCAAAGGACCTCAGGTAGGAAAGAGAGGAGTTTGCATTTTATCATAGGGACATTGCAGAGCCACTAAAACTTTTTGGTCAGGGGGAGTGACCTGGTGATATCTGTGCTTTAGAAATGTCACCCTCTGGCAACTCTATGGCAGATGGCTTAGAGAAAAAGAGATTCTGGTGGTGCAAGGAAACCAATTAGAAGGTTATTGCTATAGTCTGGACAATTAATGAGTGCTTGAATAGAGGTAGTAGCTGCAAGACTGGAGAGAATGGAATGGATGGGAGATTTGTCATGGAGGTAAAAATTAACAGGATAATTGAAGGAATATGGGCAATGAGACTGAATAGTCAATGGTAACACTCACATTGTAAATCTAGGTAACTGGAAGAATGTTGTTAGGTACAAGGGTGAGCTTTGGAGGAAAGTTAGTGAGCTCTGTTTTGGACAAGTCGAGTTTGAGATGCCTATCAAATATCAATGTGGAAGATGCCTACTGGAGTGTTGGAAATATAAGACTATAACTCATGAGGGAGATAAGCAGAAGATATGCTGATTTGGAAATAATATGCATGCAAATTATGATTGAAGCCATGAAAACTCTTATGATAGCTAAAAGAGAATACAACAAATGCCTTAAGGGCAGGGACTATATTTTCTTTTTTGTATTTGAAACTTCAGAACCCAGCCTAGTGCTTCATATATTCCATGTATCTAATAAATACTGATTGATTAAATGAATGATTTGTTGATGGGAGACAGAGATATAAAGACATAGTATAGAGATGAGAGAAGATATTCCAGGGCAAAGCACTGGAATGCATTCATAAATAGTAGGCAAGACATGGATAGCAAAGGATATTGAAAAATATTGATTAGAATATTAGGAGAAAAACTAGGAAATGAAAGTATCACAAAATACAGAAAGAAAGAGGAAAGAAGGGAAGAAGGGGATGGTCAATAATCTTGAATGTTTAAGACAGTTGAAAGGAAATGCATTTAGAGCCACAGAAATCATTGGTGAACGTGGAGAAACAGTTTCAACTGAGTGGTAAGATCAGCATTCAAATTGCAAGGAGTTGAGAAATGAATGGGAGTTGAAAAAATGATGTCAATGAAGAGAGTCAACTCTTTCTAGAGTTTGGCTATAAAATGGATTAAAAAAAAGTTTAGAAAAACCTTTAAGAAATGATGTAAAATAAAATAGAGGGAGAACCAGAAGAACAAAGATGCAAGTTGAATGAATTTACAAAAGGAATAAATGCTTGGAATGACCAAACCAGAATACTGATGGAGCATATTAGGAAGATTAAGTAGAAAGACATCATGAAATTTTATCAGTTGAATTTCATTCATCAAAGTATAAATAAATGCAAAGCAAGTATAATTGGTTGTATTGATTTTTAAATGTTCCTTTGTAATAAATCATTTTAAAAAGATGATGTTTGCAATCTATTCCTTTGGTTAAAAAAGTTTGTCAAAGCAATTTATATACAGTATAATCCTGATTATTACTAAATTGCATTTGATATGCAATCAGTAAAATCCCTATTGAAGTTATTTCTAAATAGTTATTTCCAGATAAATAACTTTTAAAATTGAAATATAATTTGCATTTAATATTATGGTGAATTCAGGGCATTTAAATTGTTGTAGATATGGATACTTCATAAAATGACTTCAAAGGGCCCATTTTCATTCTTTCCTATTTAGAACAGTTATACCTAAGAAAAATCAGGTGTCATTTTATTTTTGAACAGGAAATGTTAATCCAGCTTTATTTTTTAATTCCAGATGTAACTATAACCAGGCCTACAATAATTTCTCAGTGCAAGCCTTCAAAGGTAAGATATCATCAAATCTTCTCTGAGTCTTATCCCTCCCCACTCTTTGGATCTCTTGGTCCAGAATCCTGGTGCATTCATTCACATATTCATTATAACAGCTGGTTGAAAGCACCAGCATAAAGGTCTCTATGCTAGTTCTTGATGAAATGAGAAGTTGGAGGATTACTATCCTCTTATTTCAGCCCCTTCCAAATGTGCTGCTAGTGAGAACTATAGCTGCCTATTGCTTTTTCTCAACCTCGGTCTTTTGTGGAAAAAAAAAAGTTGAATCCAAGTCCAACATTAGTGTTATAATCAGCACTTCTGGGGTAGGTGCTTATAGTGATGAGCTAATAGTTCCAGTGGAGTATCAAGTCCAAGCCTTGATTTAAATGGGTAACACCTGGCATTGGTGGATTCAGGAAATCCTCAGAAGTAGAGATGCTTTATTTCATCCTTAGAATTAATAAATTCTTCTATTTATTCATTTAAAATTTATTTGCCTGCTCATTCATCCTTTTTTATTCACTTATTTATCAATCAACCTCTTTTCTTTTTCTTCCTTCATTCCTTCCTCCCTTCCTCTTTTCCTTCTTTCCTTCCTCCCTCCTTTTTTTGGAAAAGATTTTTATTTAATATTTAAATCAATTTAAAACCACAAGGTTTGGCTTGTAGTTGCAGAGCAATAGAGAAAAGTTAAACACAATATCATCTGATTGGCTAATTAAAGTAAAATGCTTCTGACACAAAGTCAAATTATTTTGTGACTTACCACTCTATGAGTCCCAAGATTTGTGGAGCAAACTATTTATAAAGTGCTACCTTCTCAGCATAGTTGGGCCTGTAAATGTATGAAATAATGAATTTGAAAGCTGATGGAAATTTTATGAAACCTTTTCATTCTTTGAGCTAATTGTTGATTGCCATATGCAAAATCTTATTTGTCAGCTATTGACTCTCTTTATTATTACATTATACTATCCCTTGACTTTTCTGAGTTAGACAATCTTGAAACCATACCCACTAAGTAAAAAGAAGGATAAAACTGGCAGCAAAACTCTCCCACAGTATCTTCGTTCAGTACCTGTCAATTCTAACTTCTGGCTAATATCTCTCAAGGTCACCTTTCTTCAAAGGGTGCCACATTTCACAACTCTTATTACAAAAAGAACCATGTGAGGATAGCATGAGAAGGGCCTCATAATATATAAAATTATTTGAAGTGAGAATGCATCTATTCCATCTCTTGGACTGGTTCCACTCAACCCATTTGCTCTTGATTGGGTGCTTTAAGATTTCTCCAAAACAAATGTCCCTCAGAATAGCATTGATGAAAACAGTCTTTGGTTCCATAGAACATTAGACCATGTTTATATTTTCACTTTTGTTTGTTTTTTTAATTTCACTTGTGCTTGGAACACTGTGGTTTCAAGGCTAGGACATTTAGTTAAAAGGCTTTTAGCCAAGTACTTTTGCCAGGTTTCAAGTAGCGCTTCATAGAAGAACAGAACCAAAGAACTGGAAGGGGACTTTAGGAATCAACTAATCCAACAGCCTCTTCCCCACCCTTTCACCTCTGACTGGGTGGAAAAGAAATAAACTGAGGATAAATGATATGAGATTACTTGTTCAGTGTCACACTTAATCTCTTATAAAATTAAGAATAGAAATGGATTTCTTAACCTCAAATTCAGCACTTTTGTCATGCAAATGATTGAGGAATAATAACCTTCAATGCTTCAGTTGATATATCTCATGGAAGGGTGTGCTCCCTCCATTGTTGCATATAGCAGCTCTTCCATACCTTCTCATCCTGAATGATTCTTGCCCATGTCCTTTTTAAATATTGATTATCCCCACTGCAATGCTTTTCTTCTAAGAATATCTTCCATTTGCAATATATCTGTCTGTAACTATATCCATCTCTATATATACATACACACATATGTATAAAGCACAGTTAAAAAACTTATGTCTTCCATTAGAATGTGTCCTCCATGAGGGCAGGGATCATATTTTTGCTTTACATTTTTACTTCTACAATAGACAGTGCCTAGCTTAATAAGTCATAAATAGCTTAATAGATGCTTATTGGCTGACTGACAGTGGAGTACTCAACTTGCTGGAGGATTGACTCTAGATTTACATTTCAGGCATTTTGGCTGTTCATCTGTTTTCTCCTTTTCTCCCCAAATGACTGATTCACCTCCTTTTCTGGTCATTCATTTCTTAGTAATATCCCTTATGTTATGAATTGAGGATAGCTCATCATTGCAATTATACTATAGCCTAGCCCTCACTTTGTGCTCTCTTTTACCTTTGAGTCATGCGCAACTGATTCTGAAGAGGTTATATTCCACTATCACACTCTTAAAAGTTGTCCATTTTTATTTCTCTTTCTGCCTTTTCATCTCCTTATTACTGAACTATTTCACAATCCCCCCAACTGTTACTTTTTTCTCCCTCACAAAATTACCCTATATTTGCCTATAATTATTGTATTTCATTTCTTCCTCTCTTTATAATATAAATACTTTGAGGGCAGAGACTGATTATTTTTAGTTTTGTATCCCTAGTGCTTGGCATGATACCTGGCATATAATAGTTACTTAATGCATGCTTGTTGTGAGAGATATAAGGGAGTGATGGTTACGTTAAATGTAACCTCCAAACTCACTCTTCTTTCTAACTATCCTCTTTCTATCAATGGCATCATCATCTATCCAGTCTCCTAGGTTTACAACCTTGGAGTCATCTTAGACTTTCCCTTCTCTCTCTTATACCACTTCCCAAATCTAATCAATGGTCGTCGTGTGCTTTGCTTGGATGACATTTCATTCTTCAAAAAGCAGTGGCAATTTCCATAAGTCATTCTAAATAGATATGTGACCTTAAAATTAAAAATCAGACTATAAAAATTAAAATAGATATAGTTCATAAATTTCTTACAACTAAGGTTAAGAGATATGTACTTTTTAATTTTGTTTTTCCCAATTGCATATAAAAACAATTATTATATGTTTTTTAAAACTTGCAATTTTAAATGATCTCATTCCCCTCCTTTCTTTCTGAACCTCAGTCTTTTGTGAAAAAAAAAGAGTTGAATCCAAGTCCAACATTAGTGTTATAATCAGCACTTCTGGGATAGGTGCTTATAGTGATGAGCTAATAGTTCCAGTGGAGTATCAAGTCCAAGCCTTGATTTAAATGGGTAACACCTGGCATTGGTGGATTCAGGAAATCCTCAGAAGTAGAGATGCTTTATTTCATCCTTAGAATTAATAAATTCTTCTATTTATTCATTTAAAATTTATTTGCCTGCTCATTCATCCTTTTTTATTCATTTATTTATCTATCTACCTCTTTTCTTTTTCTTCCTTCATTCCTTCCTCCCTTCCTCTTTTCCTTCTTTCCATCCCTCCCTCCTTTTTTAAAACTTGGAATTTTAAATGATAGAATTCCCCTCCTTTCTCCCCAAGACAGTAAACAACTGATTGTTATAGCTTATACATGTGCAATCATGCAAAACATGCTTCCATATTGTGAAAGAAAACACACACTTACAAACCAAGAAAAATAAAGTGAAAAATAGTATTCTTCCATCTGTGTTCAGATTCTATCAGTTCTTTCTCTGGAGTGGATAGCATTTCTCATCATGAGTTCTTTGGAATAGTCTCAGATGTATTCTTAATCAAACAAGAGATAGAGGCAAATAAAAAAAAGACAAAATAGGTAACTTTGACTACATGAAATTGAAAAGAATCTGAAGAGCTAAAATTAATTCACATAGGATGAAAAGGGAAGCAGTTGAGTGGGGGGGAAACAACTTTTATATTAACTTTCTCAAAGATTTTGATTATCTAAGATAAGATATATATATATATATACATATATATATATATATAAACAAGTGTGTGTAGATAGGATTAACTCTCCCCTTGTCTATTTTTAGCTAATCAAATTAAGAAGTTAAAGTACCCCTACTTACCATTAAGTATGAGAGTTCACAAGTCACTTACTAGAGTAAGTGACAACTCCAAAGGCCACTGCCCTCCCCCCACCACCCCTGCCTTGGGCAGTGCTAGGCAAATTGAAAGACTGCCATTGATTTCTGTGAAGAAGGAGGAATTACAGGAAGTAACAGGAAGTGATGTGGAAAAAAGGGATATAAAAGAGACCAACATGGTCTAGCATTCATTCCCTTCCTGGTGTTTAGAGAGATTGGTTCCAAAGATCCCTACCTTGGCTTGGAAGAGACCTTTTGCTTTGGCTTGCTGGGTGAATGACTAAAATTCCTGCCTTGGTTTTGGAGGAGGCTGTGTTGGTAGAACTCTGGCTAAAGACACCATAGGGGCTTCTGGCTGACGATTACCAGGAAATCCACATAGAGACAAGTGACAGTCAGTGAGGGAAGCCCCTATAGGGCTAAGCCTCACTTCACCTGAGAAGGGCTAGTAGGCTTGTTAAAATCTGTCTCTTTAGCTACATTTTTCCATTTTCATTCTTTCTACTTCTTTGTAAATAAAGTTGCTAAAAGTCATTTTGACTTAAGCTATAGTATTTTAAATTCAGTGACCACAATATTACTTTATAACTTTATAAATAATTAGCTATAATTATCATATTTAGCATAAAACCTAAATTTAAACTTTGACATGTGTACAAACATATGTATTTGATAATTGTATTTAAGTGTGTATATTTTATACATATATATTTACACATATATATGACATAAACATTCTTCAATAGATAAGTGGCTAAAGGATATGAACAAACAATTCTTTTTTTTAAACCCTTTAAACCCTTACCTTCTGTCTTGGAGTCAATTCTGTGTATTGGCTCCAAGGCAGAAGAGTGGTAAGGGTAGGCAATGGAGGTCAAGTGACTTGCCCAGGGTCACAGAGCTGGGAAGTGTCTGAGGCCAGATTTGAACCTAGGACCTCCCATCTCTAGGCCTGGCTCTCAATCCACTGAACAAACAATTCTCAAAAGAAAAATGGCAAAGTATTCATAACCACATGAAAGAATGATTCAAATGACTAATAATAAAATAAATGCAAATCAAAATAACCCTGAGGTTCCATTTTAAACTCTGTAAATTGACAAAGATGACAAAAAATAAAAATAGTTAATTTTGGAAAGATTGTGGGATGACAGGCATTCTGATGCATTGTTGGTGGAGGTATGAATGGGAATAGCCAATTTGGAAAGCAATTGGAATTATGTAAGTAAAGTGATTACAATGTCCATATTCTTTGGTTTAGAGATTCCATTATTGGGCTTATTCTGCAAGAAAACTATTGATAAGAATTAAACTCTCATATTTGTAGCAGCACCTTTTGGGATAGCAAAGAACTGGAAACAAAGTGAATGCCCATTGATCAGGAAGGTTAAATAAAGAGTGGTTCATGAATGTAATGGAATATTATTCTGTGGAAAATTACAATAATATGATTAATAAGCAGAATGGAGAGTGGCATTAAATGATGCAGAGTGAAGTAAGCAGAGCCAGAAAACCAATATATACAATAAGTACAACAATATAAATTTAAAAATACAAAAAAAACCAAAAGTTAATGTTGCAAAGTTATAAAGATCAAGCATAGCTCAAAAGAAAAAATTGCTACCTACTGCACTGCCTAGAGATTATCAGAGGAGAGAATATCCCTAACTTACTGTTCTGTGGAGGTAGGAAGTCTGCCAGGATTATACATTGCAAATGTTTTCAGACTTTTTCAATGTATTAATCAGTTGTGTTGATTTTTTCTTCTTCATTTTCTTTTCTTTAATTTTTGTATTAAAATATAATTGTTAAATTAGTAAATTGTAAAATAAAATAATTGTAAAAATGTTCTCAAAGAGGGAAGGCAGAGTTAGTGGGGGAAAGTATGATTATGTAAAAAATAAGACTCTAATAAAAATCTCCTTTTTAAAAAGTTTTAGAATTAATGAAGAGAAATGCTATTCCAGACTGATTTTAACCAAAAGGGAGGAATTGGTTCCAAGTAGAATTAGGAAGACAATGGGAAGAAGCCATCATACTATCTTAAAGCTCATAATTAATAAGAAGGGGAATGCCAAAAATAGGGCAATTCCCATTCTTATTATTAGGAGAGAAGGTATCAGAAATTCAGAGAAAGCAGTTAGGATCCTATTGCCTAAAATTCTGTCATGGAAGTTAACTCAAGAGGGATAGAATGACATCAAGAATGAAATAACAATGACATAAATAGGCATTATTACATGGAGGAAAAAAGGGACAAGTGTATAATAAGGTCTATGGATACACAAGGAACTTACCAAGCAATTTCTATTTTTTATTTTTAAACATGATTTACTGATGTCTTTTGATTTTATCAGACATTTGTAGAAATACTGTCCTCCTCCATTCCCCAAATTGAAACCTCCCTTGCCATAAAGAAAAAGAATTAAGCAAAAAAATCACTGATACAGTAACCACATCTGGCAATTTATGTAACAACCGATTCCTCTAGGCCTCTATTTTTTTGCTAAGAGTAGAGAAACAGGATAATGTTTCAATATCTATTTTCTAGGACAAAGATTGGTTATTGCAATTACTTAGACTTTTGTCTCATTTTAGGGCTATTTTACTTTATATTGCTGTAGACATCATACATCAATTCATACAAATCTCCCACATTTCTCTAAGCTCCCCATATTCATTTCTTACCACACAAGTCTGTAATATTTTATTACATTCATATAGTTTAGAGAGAAGAAAGGAGGAAAGAAACAAGCTTTTATTAAGCACTTACTATGTGCTAGGCACTGTGCTAAGCACATTACAAGTATTTCACAAATGTCACTTACTTATAGTGGCATAGCCAACAAAGATATAGAACTGATTTAATTGGGTGCAGCCTTTGTCTCTGTGTTGCCCACTTTAGTCTTCTAGCTAGAAACCTGTGAGAGCTACTTTTTGTACTTAGGCCACCAAGAAGCTATGCCAATGATCCAAACCTTAGTTCCATGATACAATTAAGTATTGAGGATAGTTTTTCAAAGCAAAAATTAGCCTAACTTATATGGCTTATATTAGTACCTACTTTGTTTCAGACTATCTATCACCAATTTTAAAATGTTGCCATGAAAATTTTATACCATTATTATATTATTTTTCCTGTATCTGAATTCCCTGGAGTCATAGACTATGTGCCAGGATGGGGATTATTGGCTTGGGGAGTATGCATAATTCACTCAGTTTTCTCACATAATTCCAGATTGTTTTACATGATGCTTAAACTAATTCATGAGCAGCTAGGTGGCACAGTGGATAAAGTGCTGGATCTAGAGCCAAGGAGACGTACCACTAACAGGACTTGGTGGTAATAGTAGCTGCAGCATCTTCAGGAAGTCACAAACTAGAGAAAGGGCATCTGACAACTGGTTAGAATGACATTTACAGGGTATCCATTTTCTAGCACTGGAAATAGGACTGGATACTGTTTAGCATTTCCATCTATACCCTCTCATAGGTTCAAGGGAAGAGAGGAGTATTTTCAGTCAAAAAGGATCAGGGACCCTGAGGAGCAGTATCACTTTCTGTCCCAATGGTGTAGAAGCTCTAAGGAGTAGTACCATTTCCAGTTCCAGGGGATTAGGGACCCTGAGAAGTGGTATCACTTTAGGTACCAAAGAGTCAGGGATGAAGTTACTACATCTCTCCCCAGATCATATCACATTAGAAGCATTGAAAAGTTCCAAATCCCCTAAATTAGCCCTTAAAGTAGCAGTGTAAAAAAGTGCTCCCATCCCAATTCCATGGCATGAATAGAGACTAACTTTAATATAAAGTTCAAAGGCAAGAAATAGGCAGGGAAAATGAGCAAACAACAACAGAAGAACCTGACTATAAAAATCTACTATGATAACAGTGAAGATTAAGATACAAAAAAATAAGCTATAAACAAAGCCTCAACGGAAAATGCAAATTGGACACAAGACCAACAGTAAATCATGGGAGAGCTAGGAAATGATTTTCAAAATCAAATAAGAGTGGTAGAGAAAAAATTGGGGGGGAAATAGAGTGATATAAAAAATGTTAAAAAGATGATAAACAGCATGATAAAAGAGGCACATAAAAATTCTGAAGAAAACAACAACTTAAAAAAGAGAACAGTTCAAGTGGTAAAAGAGGTACAAAACTTCACTGATGAAAATAACTTCTTAAAAACAAGAATTAATCAAATAGAAAGAGAGGTGCAATAGCTCACTGAAGAAAACAAGTCTTTAAAAATTCAAATTGGGCAAGTGGAAGCTAATGACTACACAAGTAAAATGTGAAATATCTCATTAGAAAAATAATTGGCTGGGAAAATAAATCGAGACATAACTTAAGAATTATCAGACTACTTGAAAGCCATGATCAAAGAAAGAACCTTGACATCAATTATCAAGGAAAAATGCCTCAGTGTCCTAGAACTAGTGGGATAAATAGAAATAAAAATGGACAGACTCAACTGATCATCTCCTGGAAGAGGTCCTAAAATGAAAATCCCCAGGAATGTTTATAGTCAAGTTCCAGAGCTCCTAAGTCAAAGACAAAATACTATAAGCAACCAGCAAGTAACCATTCAAATAGTATGGAGCCAGAGTCATAGTTAAGATAGCACAAGATTTAACAGCTACCATTTTAAAGGGGATTGGAATATGATTTTCTGGAAGGCAAAGGAGCTAGGATTATAATCAAGATAATCTACTTAGCAAAATGAAGTAACTTCAGGGGTCAGGGTAGTGATGGTGGTTGATATTTAATGAAATCCCTAGGGCTTTGAAACATTTCTGATGAAAAGACCAGAGATAAATAGAAAATCTGACAAGACTTAAGAGAAGCCCCAAAAGATAAACATGAAAGAGAAATCATAAGGGCCTCAATATAGTTAAATTATTTAAATTCCTTATATGGGAAGATGATACATGTAACTCTAAGAACACTGTTATTATTAAGTAATTTAGAAGGGATTGAAAAGAGGGCATGGGAGTGAAATGATTATGATGAGATGATCTTGGGGGAAAATGGATTGTTTAAGAGGGAGGCACTGAAAGGAGAAAGAAAGAAGAAACTAGGAATTGATTTTATGAAAAAGCAATAAAATAGATAAACCATCAATTAATTTGATTTTTTTAAAATAAAGAAGAAAACTTAAATATCAATTTCAAAAAGGAAAAGGGGGAAAGCATACCACCCATGAAAACAAAATTAAAGAAATTTTTGGGAATTATTTTGCCCACAGGTATGCCAGAAAAATGGACAACTAAGTGAAATGAATATTTACAAAATATTAATTGCCCAGATTAACAAAGGAGGAAAAACAATACTTAAATAACCCTATCTTAGAAAAAGAAATTGAACAAATTATAAATGAGAATCCTAAGAAAAAAATCTCTAAACCAGGCGGATTCATAAGTGAATTCTACCAAACATTTAAGGAGCAATTAATCCCAATACTATTTAAACTATTTGGAAAAAATAGTTAAAGAAGGAATCCTATCAAACCCCTTTTATGGGAAAAATATGACTTTGACATTAAAACCAGGGAGATAAAAAATAGGGAAAAATCTATA
This sequence comes from Gracilinanus agilis, assembly GCF_016433145.1. Lineage (NCBI taxonomy): Eukaryota > Metazoa > Chordata > Mammalia > Didelphimorphia > Didelphidae > Gracilinanus > Gracilinanus agilis. The sequence goes on from NC_058133.1 coordinate 386,391,262, forward strand.
GGCCAATTTTCCTAATGAATATGATGCAAATAATTTTAACAAAATGTTAACAAGGAGACTACAGAAAAAGTATAGCAAAGACCATACAAAATGATCAAGTGAGATTTTTGAGAAATGCAGGGCTGCTTCAACATTAGAAAAACTATAAGTATAACTGACTGTTTCAATAACAAAAACAACACAAAAGCATATGATTATATCAATAGATGCAGAATAGGCTTCTGATAAAAAAGCAACACACCTATTTATATTAAAAAACAGTAAAAAGCATAGGAATAAATTAAATCTTTCTTCAAATGATAAATAATATCTATTTAAAATCACAAGCAAGCATTATCTGTAATTAGGATAAGGTAAAAGCCTTCTCAATAGGATTAGGGGGTGAAGGAAAAATTGTCCATTATCACCACTGTTGTTCATTATTGTATTAAAAATGTTAACTATGGTAATGAGACAAGAAAAAGAAATCGAAAATATAGAAATGGGTAATGAAAAAACAAAATTATCATTCTTTGCAGATGACATGTTCTACTTATAGAACCCTAGAGAATTAATCAAATAGTTGAAATAACAACTTTAGCAAAGGTTGCAGGATATAAAATAAACTCATATGGAGTATCATCATTTCTATATACTTAAAAGAAAATCCAATGGGAAGAGATAAATTCCACTAAAAATCATTGCATACAATATAAAATACTTAAGAGTCTAAGTACCAGCACAAATCCTGTGACTATAAGAACAAAATTGTAAAACAATTTTCACAAAAAAATGCAAACACTTAGAGAAATATGCATTGCTCATGGGTAGGCTGAGCCAATATAATAAAAATGACAGTTCTACCTAAATTAATTTACTTATTCAGGATAATGCTGTTTAGACTACTAAATAATTTTAGCTATCATATAGCTACAAAAATAATAACAAAATCATCTGGAAGTACAAAAGGTCCAGAATATCAAAGTAATAAATTGTTAAATGTAAAAGAAGGCAGTCTAGCACACTAGATTTTAAATTATATTACATAGCAATAATCATGAAAACAATATGGTACTGACTAAGAAATAGACTGACAGATGAGAATAGATTATTTATATAATACACATTAGTAAATAACCATAATAATCTAGTGTTTAATAAATTCAAAGGTCCAAGATTTGAGGACCAGAACTCAGAATTTGACAAACAATACTTGGAAAACTAGAAAGCAGTTTTGCAAAAATTAGGCATGGGCCAACATTTTACACCTTATACCAAAATAAGGTAAATACAGATCAATGATTTAGACATGAAGGGTGATAGAATAAGTAAACTATGAAAACATGAAAAAACTTCCTTTATTAGACTTTTGAATAAGGGAATAGTTATGTCAAAACAAGAGACAGAAAGAATCACAGAAGATAAAATTGATCATTTTGATTATGTGAAATTAAAGATTTTGAAGAGACAAAAACAATACAGCCAAGATTAGATGTAAAGCAGGAACCTGCAGAGAACAAGTTTTTTTTTTTTGTTTTTTTTACAACAGGCTCAATTCTAAAATACATAGGGATCTTGGCTAAATTTATAAAAACAAGAGCCATTCCCCAATTGATAAATTGTCAAAGCATATGAACAGGAAGTTTTCATAAGAATTAAAACTTTCAATAGTCACATAAAATGCTCTAAATCCCTATTTATAAGATAAATGTAAATTAAAACAACTTTGAAGTGCCACTTCACATCTATCATATTAGCTAACATGACAGAAAAGGAAAATGATGGATGAGGGGTGGGGTGGGGGGAAATAGCAGTTACAAACTGGTCCAGCTATTCTGGAGAACAATTTGGAACTATGCCCAAAAGGCAATAAAACTTTCCATACCCTTTGACCAAGCACTTTGGCATGCCACTTCTAGGTCTCAAGATCAAAGAAAAATATTTATAGCATTTCTTTTTGTAGTAATAAAGAATTGAAATTGAGGGAATGCCCCTCAATTGGGGACTGGCTGATCAAGTCATGATACATATTTTTTATGGAATAATATTGTGCTATAAGAAATAATGAGCAGGATAGTTTCAGAAAAACCCAAGATTTATTAATGTGAAGTGAAGTGAGTATAACCAGAATAACATTGTACACAATAACAGCAATATTATAACAATGGTCAGCTAGGAAATACAACTGCTGTGGTCAAGGCAATATTTCGAGACAGTTCCAAAGGACCTATGAATAAAAAAAAAGTAAAAGCTATTCACCTCCAGAGAAAGAACTAATGAATTCTAAGTGCAGACTGTAAGATTGATTCAGATTGGTAATGGTTGGTAATGGAGTCAGTGCAAAGGATCAAGCAGGCTATCCTAGCAAGGGGAAGGGGTGAGAGTCAATAGAATTCTTTCTCCTCCCACTCCTGAAGCAGTTGAAGCTGAAAGGGTAACAGTTTTAACTGAATTCCCTTTAGATCAAGAAATGGTGACTGTTTAAACTTGGCTAATCCAGGGCTATATTGGCAGACAGATAGGCAATAATCCCACTGATATTAGCAACTTCCACAGTTAAAGATTATCTCCTTGAACTCTATGATAGATAAAGGTTCAAGATGCCTTCTAAATACAGCAGACTTGTTCTCTGGGTAACAGCTGTTCAGTGCTTGCTTAGATGAAGATTTTGCTTAGGTAATATATGCTATAGGTGGGTATAATCCAAGTATAAATTCACACAGGCTCACAAATTTAACAGGGAAGGGATTTATTAATTTCAGGAAAACAGGGAAAGGGGAGGTAAATTTTAGGGTTGAGGGTGAGGCAAGCTACCTAGTATCTTCAAGAAATTTGTCAGCTACACATTGTCTGTGATCTCCCTCACTAATTAACTTTTCTCTCAATCTTGATTGAAGATCTATTTAGACTAGAGATAAATTGAGATATTGCAACTGAGGTATTTTCCCAGTGCACACAGCCTGGTACAGTCTGTAAGGAGTAAACAGCAAAGTGACTCCCTACTCCCTGAGGTCAGAGATGAGCTAACAAAAAGAGCAAACCTATACTTCTTCCCAGCCTCCCTTGAACCCCAAAAGTGTGACCTTGCCAACTGGGAGTCTTGGCTTTTTATAGTCACATTCTTAACTGCCCCAACTGCCCTCTGGGGGGGGGTCCTGTGGAATTCTGTGGAGCAGTTTCACCCCACTTAAGATCATGGATGTTACAAGACTGGAGCATATTCTTTTCATTTAAAATTTTTCTTTCATTTCTGTATGTGTTTATATGTTCACAACAGGTCTAATATGAAATACTTTTAAAATGACTTGACATGTATAATTGATAGCATATTGCTTGCCTTCTCAATGGCTGGAAGAAAGGTGGTGAGGAAATTTGAAGCTCAAAATCTTACAATATAAATCTTAAAAACAAAAATTTTAATTAAAAAAAAGTGAAACAATGTCAAGATAATTAAAAACAAAAAATATACATGGTCAGATAACAATAAAGCCAATATGTTCAAACTCAAAATAAAATGGGATCTATGATGAAAGGAAAACAGAAAAGATTTTAACAGCAATATTAGAAGCCAGAAGATCAAGGTAGGAAGAGAACTGATATTTGAAGTGCATAGGAGAGCAATAATAGAAGAGTGATAGAATGTAAAACTATTTAAACTTCCATTTTCTCCACTGAAAAGAATGATCTTGTGAGTAGGCAAAACATAGTGAAAAGTTTAACAGACAATCTAAACTTAAAATAAGGAGGAGAGCTGTAAGTTTCCAACTCTCTTGGTGTATTTAAGTCCCTATATGAATTAGATCCTAGGATACTTAGCAGTGTCATAAATATAATTGCTGAAACAATATCCTTGATGTCTGAAAATTCATGTGGAATGAGACAAATGTGACAGAACCAAAAATAGGCAAGTCAAATTATCAGTAGGGAAAGAATGTACAATCCTTAAAATGGCAATTATGAGATTAATTTCTATTCTACTTCTATACCACCCTTATCAATGGTATAGATCTCCACAGTGACTCTTCCAAACCTTTTCATTCCTCCCCAACCTTCCATTGTTCCTCCTTCCACTCCCTGTGCCCTCTCAGCTGAGAATTTGCTTCACATTTTATAGAAAAAATTGAAGCCATTCACTGTGTTCTCCCTTCTTCTCTGTCTCACATCATTCATATGCCACCTGCTACTATCTCGTCTTTCATTCCTGTGTTCAAATCAAGAGGCAACTTTAATCCTCACCAAGGCTTACCCCCTCTTCTTGCACATGAAATATCACTTCATCCTTTCTCCTCCAACAAATTGTTTCCTTTGTCATCCCCACTCAATCATTTCTTTTCAACTTCTCCCAGTTTTATAAGTTCCTTCCCTACCACCTACAAACATGTCCTTGTCTATCCCATCCTGAAAAAAACCCCTCACTTCATCCTTCCATCTTTGCTATCTTCCTGCATCTCTTCTATCATTTGTGGTTAAACTCCTTGAAAAGACCATTTACAGTAGGTGTCTGAAGTTTTCTTTATCTACTTAACCCCTTCCAAGCTGACTTTTGACACCATTATTTTACCACAATTATTCTCTCCAAAGTTACCAATGATCTCAATTGACAAATCCAGGGACCTTTTCCTCAGTCTTCATTCTCCTTAACTTCTTTGTGCTAAGTGACACTGTTGATCACACTCTCCTCCTTGATACTCTCTCTAGGTTTTCAGAACACCACTCTCTCCTGGTTCTCCTCTCACCTATCTGATTGATCTTTCTTAATCTCTTTTACTAGACCATGAGCCAGATCAGGCCTTCTAACCATAAGTATCCCACAGGATTCTGTCTTGGGTCTTCTTTTCTCTATATATGCTACTTCACTTGGTGATCTCATCTGCTCTCATGGATTTAATTACCATCTCTGATGATTCTCAAATCTGCCTGTCCTCCCCTAAGCTTTTTTTGCTAGCCTCCAGTCTTGTATCTCTAGAAGCCTTTTATATATTTCAAACTGGATACCCAGTAGACATCTTAAACTCAACAGACCCAACTTGTCTAGTATTTTTCACTTTATATTCTCCCCCCAACCATCTTCCCTATTATTGTATGAGACCACACCATCCTCTCAGTCTTTAAGCTTTACAACATAGGTCTCACCCTCCATTTCTCACTATCTCACCATTCATATCCAAACTGTTACCAAGACTTATTAATTTTCCTTTGTAACATCTTTCAAAAACATCCCCTTCTTTTTTCTTACACTGTCACCATTCTGGTGCAGTACCTCATCATTTTACTTTGTGCTATTGCACTAGTTTGCTGGTGGGTCATCCTTCCTCAGGTCTTTTCCCGCTCCAATCCATCCACCATTCACTCAGTCACCAAAGTGATTTTCCTAAAGCATAGGTCCAAGCCTGATCTCACCCCTACTTAATAAATGCTAGTGTTTAATCACTTCCAAGTTCAAATATGAATTCCTCTGCTTCATATTCAAAGCATTTTACAACCTAGCCCCCTCTTGCCTCTTCTTATTCCTTACTTACTATTATACACACTTTGATTCAGTTAACACTGGCCTTCATACCATTTCATGAACAAGACAGAATACAACTCTCCATCTCTATGCTGTGGGTATGTTCTCTGCCTCTTGTGCCTGGAATACTCTCCCTATGCATCGCTCCCTCTTGGCTTCTCTGGCTTCCCTTAAGTCCCAACTAAAATCCCATCTCATGTGAGAAGCCTTTCTCAGCCTCTCAATTCTAGTACCTTCACTCTTTTAACTATTCCCTATTTGTCCTATATATAGTTTGTTTGTATATTTGTTTGTCTCTTCTATTTCATTATGAGATGCTTGATGCCCAAGATTGTTGTGGATTGTTTTTGTTGTTGTTGTTGCTATTGTTGGGTTTTGCCTTTTCTTCATATTCCCATCACCCAGCAAATATGGTGGGTGCTTACTAAATATTTATTGACTAGTTGACTGAAAGGATGATTGTTAAACACTTAAGAAGTTATGACATTATAAGCCATATAAAAGTTCATAAACAAGGTAGTTCAGTGAATAGAGAGCCAGTCCTGGAGATGGAAGGTCTTGTGTTCAAATCTAGTCTCAGATATTTCCTAGATATGTGGCCCTGGACAAGTCCTTACCACTCTTTTGCCTAGGAACCAATACTTAGTATCAATTTTAAGACAGAAAGTCAAGGGTTTAAACAAAGACAAGATAAAAAAAAGTGCATAAAGGAAAAATCATACAAGCAACCCTCATTTAAAAAAATAGATTCCAGACTAATAGACTAGAATAATAATATATTTAAATTTCAGCAAGGCATTTGACAAAGTTTATTATGAGATTCTTTGGGACTAGATGAAGAGTCAAGTGAATTCAGAATTTGATAAATAATAGTACCAAAATAATTCTTTTTAATGAATCAGTGCCAACCTCTAGGAAAACCTTGAGTTAATACTATAGGCTTGTGTACAAAATATTTCCACTTCTACATTTGGCACACATAGCTCATTAGCTGCTCAGAAGAGGAGGAGGAGGAGGAAGGGGAAGGAACAGGCATTTATTAAGTGCCTCCTGTGTGGCAAATGATGTACTAAGCATTTTACAAATATTTTCTAGTTTTTTTCTCACAACCCCGAAGCAGGTTATTATTAAACCCATTTTACAGATGAGGAAACTGAAACAGAGGTTAAGTGACTTGTCCAAAAATCACACAGCTACAAATATCTGAGGTCACATTTTAGCTCAAGTCTTTCCTACTCCAGACGCAATGCTCTATTCACTGCACCTCACTGCCTTTAGGATGCTCTGAACCTGTCTCTGGCTCTAGGCTGCTCCCTAGTGACTATTCATAGCATTGCCCCATCAGACTTTCACATGAATCTTTGTTCTATAACTAGTATTTGCCCAGAATTAATGTCTTCTATTATTATGTCTATCATACCATCCCAAATTCCTCCATGGTTTCCTGGGTCAATAGTTGGGGTTACCATGGTCCTATCACCTCTCAAATTCACATATACGCACCCTTTGAAGATTAAATGAGATATTTGTAAAAACACAGCATAAAGCCTCCTATAGCAGATGTTATATAAATTGTTATCTCCTTACCCTCTCTAATCAAAAATATTGTCAAGAGTGCAACTGTCATTAACTTTATACTATGGATTTATCCTGTAAAATCCTTTGGTGTTCTTTGTATCCAAGAATTAGGGCATCTTGTAGCTGTGATTATGGGCAAACTATGGCCTGCAGGCCAGATATGGCCCCCTGAAATGTTCTATCGAGGACATGATTCTTAATCTGATGAATACAATGAGTAGGATACAACACAATGAAACTTTGAAAGAGTTGCCTTAGAAACAGACTGACAGATGAGCATTTCCTTTCCTTTGGCCCCTTCTTTAAAAAGTTTGCCCATCACTGGTCTAGACTGCATACAATTTTGTTCAAGGTTTCAATATGGGGGAAAGGCTTCATTAATGCCTATGGTGACTTTATCCCTATTCCTCATTTCAAGGTCCTGTTCTGGCCTTAGAAACCCATAGCACCACTACTACCTTCCCTCATTCACCCCTCACCTCCCCACCAGCTGCAGTTGCCATGTCTCTTTCCTTCTAAAGCCCCCTTCTTTGCATTATAACTCATACATGAGTGGGGGCTAGAGGAAATGGACTACTCCGTTCTTTGACTCAACTTTACCTATGTTTAAACAAACTAGCCTCTAAATTAGTGGTTCCCAAACTTTTTTGACCTACTACCCCCTTTCCAGAAAAAATATTACTTAGTGTCCCTGGAAATTAATTTTTTTTTAAATTTTAATAGCAATTAATAGGAAAGATAAATGCACCTGTGGCTATTACTGCTTCCCCAGATCGCTGCAGCACCCACCAGGGGGCGGTGGCGCCCACTTTGGGAATCACTGCTCTAAACTATTATCCCACTAGAGGTCCCCAGGTTAAAGAAATCTTAACTATTGCTTTGGACATATATAAAAAAAATGAATACATAGAGAGCCTCCCAGGAATGCCAGGCATCCACAGCTCTGCTCTTCTACCGTGAAGAAACATCTCTGAGCATTCTCCAATGACAGCTAACTCTTCAATAGTACAGTGAGATAATCAGATTATCTACAATAGCATAAAAAGGGCTAATCTTTCCTAAGGTGCCCCCACTCTCACTCTGCACCAAAAAATAAATAAATAAAGCCTTGCTACTTTGAGAGAGATAGCACACCACAGATCAGTGATGGTGAACCTTTTAGTGAAGGAGTACCAGGTCCCACCCTCACCCCATCCCCCAGACCAAGTACTGTGCCTGCCCACCCCCAAACTGAGTGCCTTGCCCCTTCCCCCAACTAAGTGCCAGGGTGCACTGCCCCTCTCCCCTTTCCCCATACAGGGGAGAGAGAAAATACTCCCATTGGACTGCTAGGCTGCTAGGGGAGGGTGACATGAGAAATGTCCTCAGCAAGTGTAGAGAGGGAGAGAGGAGTGGCCGGAGAATTCCACTCCCTTCCAGCTCTGCTGCCTGTGAGCCACTCACATTACCCCCTGGGTGCTCCCATTGGGTTTCTGGGCAGAAGGGGTGTGAGTGAAAAAAATGCCTCAGGCACAGTAGAGATGGGAAGGGGAATAGCTCTGCCCAAGTGAGTCCCTCTGCCTTTCTAGTAACAAACTTTGGGGAAGGGGCGCAGCCTCGTGCCTACAGACAACTCTCTGCATGCCATCTTTGACGCCTGAACCATAGGTTTACCATCCCTGCCATAGATGGCCCTATGCTAGGTATGAAGCAAAGAGACTTGAGTCTGAAATCGATTCGCTATTTGACATTGTGACGGTCCTTTCAAAGATTCCGCTTTCCTCAAACCTTCAGGAGTCCCTATCTATCCATCATAGAAGTGAGGGGGGAAATCCAGAGAATCAGTGAATTCAGAAGTAGAAGAAAGGGGAGGGATGTGAAAATCAGGAATATTTTAGGAGAAATTGATATAGAACAAACTCCCAGACAAGACTGATCTGTCTATGTGGTGGCCTGCCTGATCAAAAAATATCTTTTCTCACATACTGCCTGAACTTTAAAAAATTCAGTTTGTTAGACTGAAATCTCACAAATTAGAGCTTTCATTTGAGTAAGCAAGCTGCCTCTTTTAAAAATGAAAATATCCCTGGGTGTTTAAGAGGCTATCAATCATTTTACATATCAGTGTAAATTAATTTAATCAGATTATTGTCCTCCTAACATCAAATTAGAACGGTTGTCACTTTTAAATTCTTAAAAATAGTTGCTTTGATTTGAAGGAGTTTTGAATGTTGATAATTTGGTAACATGAAGCACTTTGAGAATATGACAGATAGACTTTCTGGAATGCCGGAAGAACTGCTCACAGAAGTAGTAGGAGAGGGGAGAAGGGAACAGAGAAGGAGATAGGAAATTACCAAAGTTACATGACTAATTACACATTTTTTCTACATTTGCCTTTCTACCAAGAAACTATTAATACAAAGTTTTGTGGTCAATATATATATACCTCCCTCCACCAAGGAAATTTAGGAGTTAAGTCTTCAAGAGTTATCTGAGGCTCATAGAAGTTATTGATATTGTTCAGTGGTTTCAGTTATGTCCAACTCCTTGTGACCCCATTTGGGGGTTTTCTCAGCAAAAATACTGGAGTGGTTTGCCATTTTCTTCTCCTCTTCGTCTTATTGATGAAGAAACTAAGGCAAATAAGGTTAATTGACTTGCCCAGGGTCACCTAACTAACGTCTGAGGTCAAATACTCCAACTCTGACACTTTACCTAGAATTTGATGAAAACAATTGATACAACTTCCTCATTCTATGAAAAAAGAAACTATGTACCAAGAAAGTTAAGTGACTTGCCCAAGATCCTAAAACTACTAAGTGACAGAGATGGCATTTGTACATAGGTCCACTACCCCATAATGTTGCTTTTACATTTAGGAAGAATAGAAAAAGAGACTGTGCCTATGGTTTTCATTGTTCTAGGAAATTTTCTATTTCATTGCAGATTAGTGCTTTCTCCTTAATTTTTAGTTTTAAAGAATTGCTTAGGGCACTGAAAGGTTTAGTTACTTGCCCAGGATTACACCTGAGCAAATATATGTCAGAGGCAAATCTTGAGCCTAGGTCTTTCTCATTTTGAGGCCAACTCCCTATAACACATACTATCTAGGAAAGGGGGAAGAAATTGCCTTTTTTCCCTCCTCTTGCTCTTCTTCCTTCTCTGGAGCACTCTCCTCCTTTTCTCCTTTTCTTATCCCTTCTTTGCCTCCTTTTCTTCCTTCTTTTCATTTCTACATATCATTATCCCCTACTTTTTGGATTCATAACTCTTATTGGTCCTACTTGAGATACTTTTTGGGTTAAATAACCATTTGTAGGCTGACCTGAAAAGAGAATCAATATTTATAGCATTGTTTCTATGGGAAAATACATTCAGTCTTTCCAACAATCAACTTAAAAACAAACTTTTGGAACACAATCCATTCTAAGTTGGGGACTGCCTACAGGTATTTTCTTCTAGTGTAACACATAAATGCCAATGTTTAAACCATATGTGCGCTGTGGCTAAACATCCCTCTTCCAGAGGAAAAAATTTCACTTGAGCTGGCATTTCATCTAGGTCTATATTGGGGTTTTTATAATTGATGATAGCCTCTATGATACCCCCTAGAAGTGGTTTAAAATAGTCAAAGGTGCCTGTCTTTTCTAAATAAAATGTTTAAATAATCAACTCATAGCCTTGGGAGCCCTTCAAGAACTTTTTTGGTTCTGTGGATATCCATAGCAACCATGTGCCTATCCATAGCCCCAGGAGAGTAACCTAAGAAGGGGTATGATCTCTGCCAGAGAGGGAGCAGAATCAAGCTGATGAGTACACTCTAACTTTCTGGGGCCTCTTTTCCAACTAGTGCATAGCTACAAAGAACATTTGAAAAAGGGATGAATGAAGGAAGGCTCTTCTCCCCTCCATTTTCCTGAAGAGAAAGAATGAAATTGAGTTTTGATTTATTTAAAGCAACCATATTCTCTCTTTATAATAGTTAATAAGTGCTTTTTAAAAATACACACATAAATTATTAAAATGACTTGCAAACTTTGATGCCCTCCAAAATCTGTAAAACAATAAGAAAAGTTTCTTTCAACTTCTGGCCAAGATGACTGCTTGAACTGAGGCAGGCAGCCCAACTCCTACACATCTATTCCAGCAAAAATCTAAAAATAGTACTAGAGAAAATTTTGATCAAGGAATCCAATTAAAAAGCTAGAATAAACAACTTCATTGACTTCAGAACTGCAGAAAAACTAAAGTAGAAACACATAGATGATAGAAAATGGAGGTCATCAGAAAAAGCAGGCAAAAGAGAAACTTTCTGACATCTAGAAATGTACCAAAGTCACCTCTCTGTAAGGCAATGTGTTTGGAGGCAACACGAGGGGAAAGTCCCCATGAGGAAGGCCCAAAGTGGTCAGAAAACACATGAGATCCGGATGCACTAAGATGCCTAATATTCCAGCATGTTTCCAAAGTTGGTACTGATTATCTGGCATACTACCTCAAAGATCTAGGGGAGCTTAATACACACACTTACACACAAAAGTGGTCATCATAGTAAAGTAAGTTGCAAGTATAATGGGGAAAACCAGGGACTTAAACTAAAATATTATTTTTGGGCTCAGTGGGGTGTGAGGGAGACAGGAATGACAGAAGGCAGGACCAAACAAGGTAGGGAGACTGGATTTAACTGCTAAGGAGATTATCTGTTAACAGAAGTGGCAGTTAGACCCTAACTTCTGCCACTCTGCACCATCTTGACAAGGCCTGTGAAAACTAGCAGGCAAATGGCAAGGGAGTTTATAACAATTTTAATTAAGGAAACTATGATAAAGGATGGGAATAGGGGTTTCTACACTTTCAGACTAAGGGCAAACCACAGGGTCAGGGGAGGGACTTTTCTACACTCAACTGAGACCTAAGCAAGGCAGGGCCCAGAGAATAGCAGGACTGAAGTGGGAATCCTCACAGCAGAGTCCAGACTCTCTCCAGTGATGTTCCAGCTCCTCTAGGACCACTAGCAGTGCTCTTTCAGGTGGGTAGATTCTGGGAACTAATCCAGCCCAAGTTAACCTGCAACTCAGGCTGGGATTAATAGACTAACAAAATCTCCCACAAGTAGATGTCAGTCTTCCTTCAGGATCTCTGGAAATCTGAGTCCGTCTCAGAGAGAGAGCAAGCCACTTCCTCCTTCCCCATTCCATTTGGAATTCTCCAGCCCTTCCTGTTAGATTTCCTAACTAATAACTAAATAATCTTCCTCACAACACAGGTCAAGACTAAAGCAGGGTTGACCACCTGACCCAAAAGCTTAGCAGAGTGGATCCTAACAAATCCCTAGTTTTCAAAATGAGACTGAAGAAATGGACAAACAGAGGCACTGACCACTATCAAGAATTATTATGGATCCAGAAGCACATAGAAGAGAATTACAAGCAGAGGCTGAAAAGAAAAACTAGATTTAGGAAAAACTAGATTAGGAAAGTGAAATAAGAAAAACAGTTAAAATTCCAGAGGAAAGAATTAGGAGAATAAATAGTTCAGAAGAAAAAGGGAAAGATTCTTATCCATGTAACACACTTGAAAATTAGAATAGACCAAACAGAAATCAATGACTCTAGGAAACAATAGGAAAGATTAGAATAAAACGAAAAGACTGAAAAACAGGAGAATACATATAATATTTGTTATAAAAAGCAATTGACTTGGAAAAGAAGGTTGAGGAGAAATAATTTCTGAATCATCAGATTCCCTCAAAAGCAGGATTTAAAAAAAAACTGGATACCATATTTCAAAACATACTACATAAAAAATTGTCCATATCTGTTAGAACTAAAAGAAAAAGTAAAAAATAGAAAGAACTCAGCAATGAAGTCTTATTATTTATTTATTTTTACACTAAAAAATTTTAATAACAAATTTCCACATACGTTTTCCAAAGTTATATGATCCAAATTGTCTCTCTCCCTTTTCCCCTCTCATCTCCTGGAGCTGACAAGCAATCCAATCTAAAGTTATACATATATTTTCACATAAACATATTTCCATATTATTCATTTTTGTATGTGAATAAACTTATAAAACCAAAACCCCCAAACATATACCCAAAAAAATAAGTGATAAATCACATACTTTCTGCATCCCTACTCCAATAGTTAACAGTTCTTTCTCAGGAGGTGGATGGCATTTTTTTAAGTCCCTCAGAATTGTTCTGGATTATTGTTTTGCTGTTAGTAGCAAAGTCTATCACATTTGATTGTTCCACAGTATTGCAATTACTGTCTATGATGTTTTCCTGGTTCTGCTTATTTCATTCTACATCAGTCCATGTGGGCCTTTCTAGCTGTTTCTGAAATCATCCTGCTGATCATTCTTTACAGCACAATAGTATTCAATCAATTTGTTCAGCCACTCCCCAACTGAGGGATATCCCTTTAGTTTCTAATTTTTTGCCACCACAAAAAGAGCAACTCTAAATATTTTTGATCAAATGGATCCTTTCTCATTTTTTTTCTCTTTGGGAGACAGCTTAGTAGTAGTATTATTGAATCAAAGGGTATGCGCTATTTTATAGCTCTTTGGGAATAATTCCAAGTTGCCCAGAATAGTTGGATCCATTTACAACTCAACTAGCAGTACATTAATGTCCCAACTTTGCCATATCCCCTCCAACATTTCCTTTACAGTCATATTGGTCAATCTGATCCATGTGAAGTAGTACCTCACATGTTGTTGTTTTAATTTGTATCTCTTTAATCAAGAGTGATTTAGAACATTTTTTCATATGATTATTGATAGCTTTGATTTCTTTATCTGAAAACTGCCTTTCCATATCTTTCAACCATTTATGAATTGAGGAATGAATTGTATTATAAATTTGATTTTAGTTCCTTATAAATTTGAGAAATGAGGCCTTTATAAGAGAAATTTGTTATAAAATTTTCCCACCTTGTTATTTCTGTTCTAATCTTTTTTTGCATTGGTTTTGTTTGTACAAAACCTTTTAAATTTAATATAATTAGAATTATTCATTTTGCATCTTGTAATGTTCTCTCTCTCTTGTTTGGTCATAAATTCTTCCCTTCTCTAGAGATTTGACAGGTACGCTATTCATTGTTCCCCTAATTTACTTATAATATCACTCTTTATATTTAAATCATATACCCATTTTGACCTTATCTTGGTATAGGGTGTGAGGTATCAATCTATACCTCATTTTTGTTATACTGTTTTCCAATTTTCCCAGCAAATTGTCAAAGAGTGAGTTCTTATCCCCAAATCTGGGATCTTTGGGTTTATGAAATACTAGATTGCTGAGATCATTACCCATAATCTATTCCATTGATCTCACCTTCTATTTTTTAGCCAGTACCAGATTGTTTCGATGATTACTACTTTGTAGTACTCTGGTACTGCTAGGTCACCATCCTTCACATTTTTTTCCATTAATACCCTTGATATTCTTGACCTTTTGTTCTTGCAGATGAATTTTGTTATTATATTTTCTAGTTCTTTAAAATATTTTTTGGTAGTTTGGTATGTCAATGAATGAGTAAGCTAATTTAGGTAGAATTGTCATTTTTATTATATTAGCTGGATCTACCCATGAGCAATTAACCTTTTTCCAATTGTTTACATCTAACTTTATTTGTAAGAAAAGTGTTTTATAAATGTGTACAAATAATTCCTATGTTTGTCTTGGCAAATAGATTTCCCAGGTATTTCATGTTGTCTAGAGTGACTTTACATGGAGTTTATCTTTAATTCTTGCTGCTGGACTTATATATGGACTTATATATATGTGCTGTTGGAAATATAGAGAAGTGCTAATGATTTGTGTGGGTTTATTTTGTATTCTGCAACTTTGCTAACATTATTAATTATTTCAACTAGTTTTTTAGTTGACTTTCTAAGATTCCCTAAGTATTCCATCATATCATCTGCAAAGAATGATTTTTTTTGTTTTCTTATTGCCTACTTTAATTCCTTCAATTTCTTTTTCTTCTCTATTTTCTAAAGCAAGCTTTTCTAGTACAATATTACAGAATAGTGGTGATAATAGGCATCCTTACTTCACTCCTGATCTTACAGGGAAGGCTTCTAACTTATTCCCACTGCAGATGATACTTACTGATGGTTTTAAATAAATACTACTTATTGTTTTAAGGAAAGGCCCTTTTATTTTTGTGCTTTCAAGTGTTTTGAATAGGAATGGGTGTTGTATTTTGTCAAAGGCTTTTTCTGCATCTACTGAGATAATAATGTGATTTCTGTTAATTTGGTTATTAATATGGTCAATTATATGGATGCTTTCCCTAATATTAAATAAACCTTGTATTCCTAGTATAAATTCCATCTGGTCATAGTAAATAATCCATGTGGTATTTTGCTAGAGTCTCTTTGCTAGTATTTTATTTAAGATTTTTACATCAATGTTCATTAATGAAATTTGTCTAAAATTTTCTTTATTTAGTTTTTGTCTTCATGACTTAGGTATCAATAACATATTTGTGTCATGAAAAGAATTTGGCAAGATTCCTTCTTTGCTCATTTCACCAAATAGTTTGTATAATACTGGGATTAATTGTTCTTTAAATGTTCGTTAGAATTTACTTGTGAATCCATCTGGCCCTAGAGAATTTTTCTAAGGAATTTCATTGATGATTTGTTCAATTTCTTTTTCTGAGATAGGATTATTCAAGTATTCTATTTCCTCTTTTGTTAATCTAGACAATTTATATTTTTGTAAATATTTATCTATTTCACTAGATTGTCAAATTTATTTTCATATAATTGAGCAAAATAGCTCCTACTGATTGCTTTAATTTCTTCTTCATTAAAAGTGAAATCAAACTTTTCATTTCTGATACTGGTAATTTGATTCTCTTCTTTCCTTTTTTTTAACAAATAAATCAATGTTCTATCTATTTTATTTAATTTTTTTAAACCAACTCCTAGTCTTATTTATTAGTTCAATAGCTCTTTTACTCTCAATTTTATTAATTTCTCCTTTGATTTTTAGGATTTTTAATTTAATCTTTAATTGGGGATTTTTAATTTGTTATTTTTCAAGTTTTTTTAGTTGCATGCCCAATTCATTGATGTGTTTTTTCTCTATTCTATTGATATGAGCTTACAGGGATATAAAATTTCCCTGATGGACTGTTTTGACTATAACCCATTAATTTTGATATGTTGTCTCTTCATTGTCATTCTATTAAATGAAATCATTGATTATTTCTGTGATTTGTTCTTTGACCCACTCATTTTAAAGAATTAGATTATTTAATTTCTTTTTTTTTTTAAACTTTTTTTTAAACCCTTGTACTTTGGTGTATTGTCTCATAGGTGGAAGATTGGTAAGGGTGGGCAATGGGGGTCAAGTGACTTGCCCAGGGTCACACAGCTGGGAAGTGGCTGAGGCCAGGTTTGAACCTAGGACCTCCTGTCTCTAGGCCTGACTCTCACTCCACTGAGCTACCCAGCTGCCCCGATTATTTAATTTCTAATTAAATTTTAATTTGCCTTTCCATGGACCCTTATTGATTATATTTTTATTGCATTATAATCTGAAAAGGTTAAATTTATTATTTTTGCTTTTCTGCATTTGGCTGTGAAGTTTTTATGCCCTGGTACAAGACCAATTTTTGTATATATACCATGTACTGTTGAAAAGAAGGTATATTCCTTTTTATACCTATTCAATTTTCTCCTGATATCTACTAAATCTAACTTTTATAAAATTTCATTCATTTCCTTTACTTCTTTCTTATTTATTTTTTGGTTATATTCATCTAGTTCTGATAGGAGAAGTCTGAGGTCCCCCCACTAGTATAGTTTTGTTGTCTATTTCCTCCTTAAGCTCTTTTAGTTTCTCCTTTAAAAATCTGAATGTTAAATTATTTTGTGCATATATGTTAAGTACTAATATTACTTCATTTTCTATACTACCTTTTATTAAAACGTAATTACCTTCCTTGATTCTTTTAATCAGACCTAATTTTGCTTTAACTTTGTCTGAGATCATGATTGCTACTCTTGCTCTTTTAAAAAAAAATCTCAGCTGAAGCCCAAAAGATTCTGCTCCATCCCCTTACCTTTACTCTGCATGTTCCTACCTGCCTCAAATATGTTTCTTATAAATAACATATGATAGGATTCTGGTTTTTAATCCACTCTGCTCTCTGCTTCTGTTTTATGGGAGAGTTCATTCCATTTACATTCACAAATATGATTACCAACTCTGTATTCCCTTCCATCTTATTTTCCTTTTTTGATCTTGCCTTTTCTCCTTCCATGCTTTCCTTCAACACCAGCATTTTGCTTTTAATTACTCCTTCATTCCCCTTCCCTTATATTACTCTCCTCCCCACCATCCTCTTTCCTATTCTCCTTCTACTTCTCTTTAGCCTGATAGGATTCTATAGCCTAGTGATTCCCAAAGTGGACTCTATTGCCCCCTGGTGGGTACTGCAGCAATAAGGGGGGTGTGTGGTGATGGTCACAGTGCATTTATCTTTCCTATTAATTGTTATTAAGATTTTAAAAAATTAATTTCCAGGGGGCTAAGAAATATTTCTTTCTGGAAAGGGGGCAGTAGGCCAAAAAAGTTTGGGAACCACTGCTATAGCCCAATGAATCTGACTGTTCTTCCCTCTCTGAGTCAATTTCAATGAGAGTAATTTTAAGTATTACCCATCACCACCCTCATCATCCCCTCCACTGTAATATTTTTCCTCCTGTGCCTCTTTATGTAATATAATTTACCCTGTTCCACTTCTCTCTTCCCATTTCTCTTAATGCAATCCTCTTTTTCATTCCTTGATTTCATTTTGCATATCATTCTAAATGGCTTACTACCACACCTTTTGTCTATGTGTACTTCTTCTAATTACTATGATAATGATAAAAATTTTTAAGAATTATAAATATCATCTTTCCATATAGGGATATAAACAGTTTGCCTTTATTGAGGCCCTTAAATTTTTTTCTCTTTCTTATTTACCTTTTTATGCTTCTCTTTAATATTGAATTTGGTCATCACATTTTCTAAGTCTGATATTTTCTTCTGGAATCCTTAGAAATCTTCTATTAAATGGCCATAATTTTCTCTGAAGGAACATAGTCAGTTTTTATGGGTAGGCAATTCTTGGTTGCAAACCCAGTTCCCTTGACTTCTGGAAAATCATATTCTAAGCCTTCTGATCTTTTAGGTTTGAAGCTGCCAGATCCTGTGTAATTCTTACTGGGGCAGGGCTCCATGAAATTTGAATTATTTCTTTTGACTGCTTGCAGTATTTTCTCCTTGGTCTGGAAACTCTTGAACTTGGCTATACCATTCCTGGGAGTTGTTATTTGGGGATTTATTGCAGGAGGTGATCTGTGGATTATTTCAATTTCTATTTTAGCCTCTTGTTCAAGAATATCAGGGCAGCTTTCTTTGATAATTTCTTATAATATGATGTCAAGGATTTTTTTTATCATGACTTTCAGGTAGTCCATTAATTCTTAGAATGTCTTTCCTGGATCTATTTTCCAAGTGAGTTATTTTCTTCAATGAGATATTTAATATTTTCTTCAATTTTTTTCAGTTTTTTGATTTTGTCTTATTGTTTTTTGATGTCTCCTAAAGCCATTAGCTTCTCTTTGCCTAATTTTAATTTTTAAAGAATGAATTTTTTCCAAGATCCTCCCTTTCCATTTGTTCTATTCTACTTTTCATGGACCTCTTTTCTGAATTGAATTTTTTGTCTCTTTTTCCAAATGACCAAGCTCTTATTTTCTTTTTGTATTACTTTCATTTCTTTTCCTCAGTTTTCTTTGACCTGTTTTCTTTGATTTTTAATTTCTTTTTTGAAGTCTTCTAGGGCTTGAAGCCAATTCTCATTTTTCTTTGATGTTTTGCATGTGGTTGCTTGTATCTCACCATCCTCTGTTGACTCTGTACCTTGTTCTTTGTCCCCATAGAAATGTTCTGTGGTTAGATTTTTCTTTCACTGTTTGATCATTTCCCGAGCCTTTTTTTGTTTGTTTTTTGCTTATGGGTTGGGAATTCTGAAAACTGATGATTCTGTCTCCTCTGATGATGGCTTGCAAGACTCAGCACTCTAGCTATTTTGCCCTAGAGCTAGGGATTCACAGCAGCACAGGCTTGAAAAAGCCAAGTGCTATGGACTTCTGGGTATCTCTGAGGGCTGGTGACAGAAGCTTGGGACTTCAAGGGTGTGGGTGTGGGGTGTGGATTGCTCTGTTGTGAGTATAGATTGGGTCCTGGGATCCTGAAGTTTGTCTATGCTGAGGCTCAGAACCTGATGCAGTAAGTGGGGTGTGGTTGGCCAGCATGCATATCCCAGGAAAATTAACTCTTTCTGCCTACCTTTCAAGCTATTTTCTCCAGGAGAGACCCTTATTTCCATTTTGCTGTTGGTTTTTGACATTTGTCATTTTGAGGTCCTTTTTAAAGATTGGTTTGAAAGGATTCTCAGAGTGGTTTCAGCTTTTGCTGCCTCAAAGACACCATTTTGGCTCTGCCCTTTCCCTAGTGATCAGCTCTTAAATGAAATCCTAAAGGAAGAATTTCAAGAATGGCCTAACTATAATCTAAAACTCCCATATCAAAGACAAAAATTGTGACAGCTATGAGAAAAAAGGGTTCAGTTATCAAGGAAAGACAATTATTGCCACATACAACCTTTTAGTTTCTGCTGAAAATGAGAAATCTTAGAATACGATATTCCAAAAATGAATGATCTATGATTACAAATCAAGAACAACTTATCCTTCAAAGCTGAGTATTGTCCTACAAAAGGAAAATCAATCTTTAGTAGAATACAAGGCTTCAAAGTATTCCTGATACACATATCAGAACTGATTAGGAACACTGAAATGCAAATAAAAGAGTGAAGAGAAATATAGAAAAGTAAATTTATCTAGTCATTTGAAATGAGCAAAAGATGAATGAAATGCTATTGTTCTAATATGGGGAGAGAGAAACAAATGTTACTTCAGAATCCTAATAACTTCATGATTAAGGAAATTAAATGACAGAAGACCTGGGGGAAGAGTTTGTTTTATTCCAAGTGTTTTAAGAGAGAAAAGAAAAGAAAAAGTAAAAGGAATACATCATTTTACAAAAAGGTAGAAAGACTATTTCTCCTAACTGGAGTTATCAAGAGGAGTACATAAACATGGAAAAAAGAACTGGGGATGCACATCAAATGAAATTCATTCATCTGACGAAGTGAGGTTGAACACATACACTTATTAACTTTATAAACACACTAAGAGTCAAGTATAGAAATAAATGTAACTTGACAGGGAAGCAGGAAAGAATATGGACAAGGAGCTATGAAGGAGAATAATACTAAGGAGAAACTAGTCGCAAATAAAACAAATTTCAGCTTTGGAGTATGGGTCCTGAAGTACAGAGAAAAGAGTAAAAGGAAGATAAACAAAGAAGAGTAAACTAAAGGGATACCAATCAATTCAGGGCTGAATGAATAAATTGCTATATATGTGTATAGTATTGTATAAAAAATGTAATATGGCATATAGTGTGGCTGGTTGGTGCAGTGGATGTAGTCTTGGCCCTGGAGTTATAAAGTTCAGGAAGTAAACTAAGTTCAAATTAGATGTTTGCTTGCTGGGTGACCCTGGGTAAGATACTTAACCCTGTTTGCCTCAGTTTCCTTATCTATAAAATGAGCTGGAGAAGGAAATGACAAAAAATATTTTAGTATCTTTGCCAAGAAAACCTCAAATTGGATCAGAAAAAATCAGACATGATTAATTGACCAAACAATAATAGCAAAAATGATATACATATGTTATTTTGCTATAAAATATAATAAGATTTTCAGAGAATCTTGGCAAGTTTGTAAAAAATTATTTATTTGTTGAATCAATTTAGAATATTTTTCCATGGTTATATGATTCGTGTTGTTTCCCTCCCCACTCCTGGAGCTAACAAGCAATTCCACTGGATTTTACATGTATCATTGTTCAAAACCTATTTCCATATTATTATTATTATTTGCAATAGAGTGATCATTTAAAGTCAACATTTGGGAAGTTTTATATGAACTGACAGTGAAGTGAGAAGAATCAAAAAGTAACTTATATAATAACATTTTAAAGAAAAACAGCTTTGAAAGATTTAATAACTGCTAAAATATAAACTTGTAATATTTATGTTATATGTTATAATATATATAATGATAACATATCTATATATTATAGCAATATAAATATATAAAAGTAAAAATATAAAAAGACTAAATAACTGATAAAAAACAGTGACTAACAAAGACTTCAGAGAGCCAATTATAAGGCATATTAGCCAATTCTTCACAAAGAGGCAATAGACTCAAGATATAGAGGCATATGTTTTTGGATATGGCCACTGTGTGGATTAGTTTTGCTTAGATATATTTATTTGTTACAAAAGTTTTATTTCTCTCTGGTTTTTAATTAGGGATAAGGTTTTGAAGAGAAGGATTGGATTGAATGGGGGAAAGATAGAATAACAATGATGCCAAAAAAAGAAAAAAATACCTTTGAAACATTTTTTTTTATTTTCAGAAGAGAACAGAAGGACAAACAGGGAAAGTTTATAAGTAACATGTTAAATTTATTATATGTGTTTTTTTTAAATATGAGTCACCTAAGTGGTCATCCCTGCTACTGGGTACAGGGAAAGGGGGAGGTTGCTGAGATCAGTGAACCATTTGAGTTGAGAGCTCTGAACTACAGTATGCCTAGAGCCTGGTCTGGTAACAGGACAGAAAAATGAAGGTTAAAATGCCAAACAAATTAATATTAGAATCAGGCCTTGCAAGGGCCACTGTACTTCTGTCCTGGGTGAAGATAATAATAATATGCCTTTATAGTACCTACTATGTACCAGGCACAAAGATAAGCACTTTATGAATATTATCTCATTTGATCCTTATAACAGTCCTGGGAAGTAGATGCTATAATTATTCCCATTCTATAGATGAGGAAAATGAGAGAGAAGTAAAGTGGCTTGCTTGGCCAAGGTCATACAGGTAGTAAGTTTGTGAGGTGGTATTTAAACTCAGGTGTTCCTGATTCTAACCCAGCACTCTATCCTTGCTGCCTAGGATAACCTCCCTCCTTCCAAAAAAAGAAAAGAAGAAAGCAGTATGCAATCAAGATTGACATGTGCATTTATTATCCCTTTTTTGTGTTTGACTTTGTATATATAGTTTTTTTGGTTTTGTTTTTTGGGTTCTTATCAAGTGAAGAAAAAAGAAGTTACTTTAAAAAATTAAAATTGATCTACATAACCAAATTATAATTTTATCTTTCCATACTTTTGACACAAATGTCCCATATAGTAGGACTAGAAGACTGTGTATGGTAAAGTATAGTCCAAGTTAGCACTATTTCATGTTTAGAAAAAGACTTTAGGAGGGACTTTAGTCATCTTTTGAATGTTTTCCTGATGTCCCACTGGCGCTTTAAACTCAACATTTCAAAAAACCTAGTTCATTTTCCCCCTAAATCTCCTCTATCTTCTTATTTCCTTGATTTGATCTGTGGCACCATCATTCACTCATTCTTCTAGGTTCTGTATTTGACTTCCCTCTTCACTTCTCATAACGAATCAAAGTGGTCCTTTCAGTTCTACCTGAGACATCTTTTGTATCTCTCTCTTTTGTATTCCCTTGCTACAATCCTAGGAAAAAATCCTCTCTACCACTTACATGAACTATGGCAATAACCTACTAGTAGGTTTTCCAGCTTCCTCTCTCTTACTGATTCCAGTCTTCCATCATATTATTGACAGACTAATAATCTGTTTTGTGCATAGATCTGTCCATATCACTTTCTGTTCAAAACTCCCCTGTGGCTTTCTATTACCCATAGAGGCAACTGGGTGTCACAGCGGAGAAAACATTGGAAGACCTGAGTTTAAATCCAGTCTCAGACACTTTACTAGCTGTGTGACTCTGGACAATTCACTTACCATGTATATGCCTTAGTTTCCTCAGTTATAAATTGGGGATATTAATAACACTTACCTCCTAGGGTCATTTTTAGAATATAGACAGAGATAATAGAATAAGAAATAATATTTGTAAAACATTTAACTCAGTGCCTGAAACTTAGTAACTTAACTCAGTGCCATAGAAACATAGTAGGCACTTAATAAATGCTTATTCCCTTCCCTTCCTTTCCCTTCCCTTCCTTTCCATTCCCCATTGAGCAAAGTTCAAATTTCTTTGCCTGACAATTAATCAATTGATATTTTTAAATGACTACTATGTGCCAGACACTGGGATAAGCATTGGAAATGCAAAAAGAGGCAAAGTTTGCCATAGTCTGACACTATACTACCTTAGAAACCTTAACTCAAACCATTCCTTCTTGTATTCAATACAACAGCTAAAGTGCACTACTTTCTAGCCCTCTCTTCACCTTTATTATGCAATCAACTCTCCAATTTATTCACAATATGTTAAGAATTTCTCACTGCCCTTGTTTGCATCTTAAATTCCTGCATATCCTTTAAAAAAAACCTCTTACCTTTCATTTTAGAATCAATACTTTGTATTGGTTCTAAGGCAGAAGAGCAGTAAGGACTGGGCAATGAGGATTAAGGGAATTGCCCAGGGTCACACAGGTGGGAAGTGTCTAAAGCAGTGGTTCCCAAATTTTTTTGGCCTACTGCCCCCTTTCCAGAAAAAATATTACTTAGTGCCCCCTGGAAATTAATTTTTAAAAATTCTAATAGCAATTAATAGGAAAGATATATGTATTAATGTTTCTACCTTTTTCATAAAATATAGTAAAGAAAGGTGTAAATTAGAAATATTGAACTTTGAAATTATGAAACTATTTATTGAACTCAGAATAGAATGTAAAACAAAAAAAGTTAAAACATTCAAAATCATCTTAATGAGAAGGATGAACCTCGTGTGCTGCTACTAATTTAGTAATCTTAGGCTCTATTTTGTCAGCAGTAATCTTAAATCATCACGATTGACTATTTGCAAGTAATTTCTTTTTTTTGTTAATAAATTGGTTACTACACTGAATCCACATTCCACTAAATATGATGAAGGAAATGCAATTAAGAACTTTTGAATTACAGCCCATATTTCAGGATAAGCCATAGGGATCTCCTTTTGCAGCCAGAATTGTTGGTGGCCACTTTTGAACTTAAATTTCAATTCATTTGTAGTTACTTCCATCAGTTCTTCTTGTAACTGTGGAGATTCTTTGGTGTTTGCACTTGAAAAAAGGATTCAAAATCCAATCAGGTATGTTCATTTTCAAAATATCATCAAATTATTGATTAAAATCTGAATGGAGAGCATCCAAGTGCTCACAATAAGAAAGAATGTCTTCATCTTTATTTTCTGCTCCTGATAAATTTGAGAACTGGCTGAATTCCCCTCGTACAAAGTTTTGTTTGTACAAAAGAAGTTTTGTCACAAATGCAGAAATAACAGATTTTGTTTTTATTAAATTCCCTTCATCACCTTGAAGCTGAAAATTGCTTTCATTAAATTTTTGAAACAAGTCTGTCAAGTAAGTGATGTCACTTTTGGATTGAATTAAATTGGATCGTAAAGCATCATTTTGATCTTTCAAGAACTCCAGCACCGAGTTAAACAGTTTATAAAACCTATCTAAACAGGCACCCTTTGACAACCAATAAACTTCTGTATAAAGCAGCAAATGATTAAATACTTCATCGTTTTCAATACAAAGCTCTGTCATTCAATTATTTGCTTCTGATTGTGTTGATAGCTTTAATTACATATTATAATGAATTATGTAGGCGTGCGCTTAAATTTTTGGCAACTAGATGTTGACAATGGATGATACAGTGTACTGTGAATGCATTCAGCACCTCCTTTTTTAAATATGCAAGAAAACCTCTGTAGTGCCCTGCCATCTCTGGAGCACTATCTGTGGCTACTGATAAGATATGACTCAGAGGTATTTCTTTTTCTTTAAAAAACTCATCCAATGCATGAAATATTGATTCTCCTTTAGTATCAGTTTGCAAATATTTTGCAAATAATAATTCTTTGTAAATTTGTTCCTCCTTTGTGAACCACACATATGCTAAAAGTAAAGCTTCATTTCCTGGCAAAGTTGACTCATCAAGTTGAATAGAAAACCGAAGTGTTTTTAAATATCCACACAATGAATCTTCAATATCTTGAGCCATTTCATCAATTCTTCTTTGCACTGTATTATTGCTCAATGAAATTTTCTTGATAATATCAGATGCTGGCTTGTGTAGTACAGTACGTATTACTTCACTTATAGCCTCTATAATTAGTTCTTCACCAATAGTATGAGGTTTTCCCGATTTGGCAATCATTAATGAAATATTTTAAGAAGAAAGCAAGCCATCACCATCTTGTGTGGTTGCGCTTGAAAAGAGTTTTGCCAATGTCAGTTGTTTGATAAATTTTTCTTTTAATGTTCAAAAATAAGATAAATCTTTATCTTTTTTATCACCATGAATTTTAGTCAAATGTTCTTCTAGTCTGGAAGGTTTCATAGCTTCGTTTGATAAAACTTTCTGGCAAATCAGGCACATTGGTAATGTATTGTTTACAGGTGACTCAATAAAGCCATATTTCAAATATTTGATATCATGTTGTCTACAATACATTTTTTCTTTGGTTGAGCCATTATTATCTGTAGAAAGAAAAATAAAATTTTTATGGAGGTCTTTTTAATAATATTTTTAGTAATTTTTTGAAATATTTTTGTAAAAAACAAACTAAAATAAATACTGATGAAATAAATGAACATGATTATTATTAATTGTGTGCATATAATTCTTACAAAATAAATAAATAATACTCACCAATTATAGTCGCACAATTTGTTAGTTAACTTTAACTTGTCACAATATTACAACAATCTAAACCTTTGTTTGAGTTATATTACGAGTAATAATTGCAGTAAATCTCCTGATTCATAGCGTGCTCCAAAATCTGCTGGTAGTAATGCCAGTAGCCAGTACTACCACTGTCATTCCTGGTAGTTACCCACAGCAATGCTCATAGTGCTCACAGGTTTTGGAATGGCAATTCAGTGGCACCACATGAACAATGGCAGTGCGAGATTGCACATACCTCAATGCAAGTGAGGGAGTATGTGGAACGGAGCCAATGGCCCAGTACTTTGTTCAAAGAAAAATTAAGCGCTATGAGTAGAATACAATTTTTCTAAATCTTCTCTTCTTTCTTTTATACTATCACCACCCCCTTACAGTTATTCACTACCCCCAAATGCACCTGTGGCCATCACCGCCTCCCTGGATCACTGCAGCACCCACCAGGGGGCGGTGGCACCCACTTTGGGAGTCACTGGTCTAAAGTCATATTTGAACCCAGATGTCTCTCTAAACCTGGCTCTCATTCCACTGAGCCATCTCAATGCCACACTACAGATTCTTTAAAACTAAACTTACATGCCATCTCTTCCATGAAAAGTTCCTTTATTTGTCTATGTTAACAACCTTTCATCAAATCCTCACATAGTAGTTTCTCTTCCAACTCTCTATTGCAATTAACATATAATATTGAAATTATTAATTACCTGTGTTTCTACCTAATCCCCCTACTAGACAGTAAGCTCCCTGATGGCAGAAGTTATATTTTATCCTTATTCTGCCACTTATTTATTATGTGTATGAACTTAAACCAGATTTTTCACCAATCTGGACCTTAATTTCCTTATCTATAAAATGAGGAAGTTGGGTTAGATGACTTCAAAGGTCTCCTTCAGCTCTAAATCTATGATTGTTTATTATTGTCTATTCTCTTCGAACAGGGAGCACAGTGCTGCCCACAGTAGATATTGAATGAATGATAATAGTTCTTTTCATCTAACTGTATAAATCCATGTAACAGCATGAGAGAGCGAGAGACATTAAGCTTTCCTGGCATAGAGGTTGGAATAAGATATCCTTAATTTTAGTCTGTGCTCCACTACTTTCTACATGTGTGGTATTAAATGAGTCATTTTGCTATGATGAACCTCAGTTTCTTTATCTGAAAGGTGAAGACTTTCAAAGAGTGAATCAAGTTAATAAAGTGGAAAGATAGAGAGGTAAAAGAATAGACTTCTGAGCTACGTCAAAAGGAGGCTTAACTCTCTACACTGTCACTTTTTGTCAAACAGATTTCACTGACCAAAGAGAGATTGATATTTTCTCTCCACTGTCATTAACTGCTGAGAAGGACAGAAGAGGAGGAGACAAAAGATACTTCTCTAAAAGAATAAAAGTATGCAAAAAACAGAGTATCAGGAAAGCATCCCGTGTGAGCAGCACCAGGAGAACTTTGTACAGTTACAACAATAATGTATGACTATCAACTGTGAATGACTTAACTATTATCAACAGATCCAGGACAATTTCAAGGGACTCATGCCAAAAAAAAAAAAAAAAAAAAAAAAAAAAAGACATCCATGGCCATAGAAGGAACTGGCAGAGTTCAAATGCATATTGAAACATACCATTCTTCACTTTATTTCCTCTATGAATTTTTCTCTAATATAAATGATATGGGTCTTTTTTCACAACATGACAAACAGGAAAATATATATTACATAAACAAATATAAATGCAACCTATATCATATTACCTGTCTTCTTGGGGAGGGGGAAAGGGTTAAGGCAGGGGAAAGAATGAAATGTAGATTTTTGGACATAGCTCATATGAGGATTTGTTTCTTTTGAATAATCATATTTATTATATATTTATTACAAATCATATGTATTATATTATCACATGTTACATGTATACATGTTTATATATATACATATATTTCATGCATAAGGAATAGAGAAAAGAATAATTTGGAAGGGTTGCAGAGTATATAGGATGACAGCAAAGTACAAAAAAAAGAAAAAAGAAGAGAAAAGAAAAAAGAAAAGAAAAGAAAAGAAAAGAAAAAAGGAAAGAAAAGAAAGAAAAAAGTATCCCAGCTTAGATGTCTCTTATAGGGGCTTATGACCTATAGTGCTAGTAGGAATAGTTGTCCATGACCTTAAGCCCAATGAACCTGGGAAATCGTAGTTTGTAGCAGCCCCTATCCTGGGGAAGTACCAATGAACTAGAAATGAGATAGGTTAAAGGGAATGAATGAAGAAAGACAGACAGGCAGACAGAGAGTCAGAGAGACAAAGACAGAGAAGAGAGAAAGAGGAGAGGTAAAAAGAGACAGACAGAGAAGGGAAGGGAGAGAGATAGAATTAATTGAGCAAGGGGCTGTATTAGTATATACAGACTACAAATTAATATAATAAATACAAAGTGTTTAAATGCAAGGTCATTTGGGAGAGAAGAAACTAAATTGGGGGACTTGGGAAAGGCTTCTTAAAGAAATAGAATAAGGAGGGAGCTTATTTTAGATGTGAGGAACAAGTACAAATGTACAAAGATGGGAAATAGGATATCATGTGTAAGGAACAGAGAAAAGAATAATTTGGAAGGGTTACAGAGTATATAGGATGACAACAAAGTACAATGAGGCTGGAAAGACAGGCAGGAGACACATAGTGAGGGGCTTTACAAGCTGAACAGAGGAGTTTCTATTTAAACTTAGAAGCAATAGGGAGCCATTGGAATTCAGTCTCCCTTTTTCTGCCTTCCTCAAAACGTAGCTAAAATGATGGTGAACATTTCCTTACCAGTCTCAACTTAATCAGGGCTTTCATGCTCCTGACATTTTTACTGGACCATAGTATTCTTTTGTATTAATCATAGAGGCACTAAGTTATTTTCATCTTTCTTTTATTTGCGTGTGTGTGTGTGTGTGTGTGTTTTAATGCTCAAAAACCAAACTCTGAATCAGGTGATAAGTTCTTTATGCAACCACATTGGTTTCTTTAGAGAGCTGACCCTTTCCCTCTCCTTTATAATTATCTGCTTGTTTTTTTCAAGATGTTAGTTTATTGACACCTACATTTCTTTTTGTTAAATGCTTTGGAATCCATTCTCCCCAAATGTAAAATAAATATCTGACTTTACCCCATATTCTTTTGTACTCTATTAGAACTCTATGCTGGAATGGTCGTTTGCCCCAAAAGGAATCTGCTTTTTTAACTTTAGCAACTAGCTTTTGTCACTTAGGTCCAGAAAAGCAGCCTCCTTGTCTCTTCCTCCATTTTTTTGACAGATGAAATCCTCATTAAATTCATATACAATGCTTCCCTATCATATCTTTTACCAGTCCTGTTCCTTTTCATACATATATTGATCCCAAACCACAATCAAGTCACGAATCATATCCCACAAAATTTTGGTGATACTTTTGAGGTCAGATTTCTGCCCCCTCCCCAATTAGGATCTTTAGCTCACTGTTGGTCATGTATTGTCAAATGTCAAAAATAAATACTTAAAATCATTATATTGTTTTCTTCTTGGCTACTTTCTCCTGAGAACTGTCCTTTCTGAACCTACTTTTGCTATGATACCAAACTTTGAAGATCTGTGGAAAGTTTCTTTCTGTCCCTTTTCCTTAGTTTAAAATTTGTTGAATAGATTTGTAATGTTATACATCAATATGTTTTTATTGACCCCTATTCGTCCCTGGCCAAGGCCCATCCCTCTTACATTTGAAGCCAGTGTTTTGAAATCTAAATTCTATTCTCTTGTAGCATTTTTGTAGCCAACTGTTTACTTCACAAATCTGATTTTCTTTACTGTGTCCCTTAGCTTCAATCAGCATTAGTGATGAAAAACACCTGTTCCCCTAAAGTTTTCCCCGGGATTTCATAGTCATAAATGATATTTTCTAAGTTCTTTCTGGCATCATTCATCTGTACATGAATTGACAGAAATGGGTTGTAGTGATTAGGTTTTATAAGTCTTGGAAGGCTCCATGTCAAATTCCATAAACATACCCAAGACAGCAAAACCTCTTTTGTTTCTTACTAGATTAAAAAGTCACTGTCTTTGTACCCTTCACAAAGAATAACCAGTTATCACTACTTGTTTATTCTCTTCTTCTAGGGACAAAACAGGAATACAGCCACCAGAGGCAACACAAATCATTATACCTACCAAGACATGATACTAAACACTTACTGATGGATGAACATTATTATATTGCCAAGGGGGAAACACTATTGAAGGTTTAAAAAAATTCACCAGTCATTCATTCCTTTCTCTTTTTTTCAAAATAAGTTTTTGATGTGGTTTGTTTTTTCTATAAATCTGTTATTTTACAGTGTCATTCTCCTACACAGGAATTCTTTGCATTAAAAAAGCAATTAAACAAAACAAATGGGTACTTTGACCAAGTCCAACAGAATATGTCCAATTCTATATCAGTTCAGTTAGCTTTTATCATTAGTCCTCTGAAGTCAAAACTGATCATTTTATTGATTTTAATTCTCTTGTAGTTTAGACTTGTCTTCTTTTATATCACTGTGGCTATTTCCTATATTGTTGTCTTGGTTCTGCTTATTTTTACTCTGCATCAGTTCAAACAAGTCTTATCATGTCTCTGAATTCCTAATTAGTCATCATTTACTTTTGTATAATTATATTCCATTACATTCACATACCACAATTTGTTCAGACATTCTTCAATTAATTAACATTTACTCAGCTTCAGGTTCTTAGCCATCATAAAAACTGCTGCTAGATAGCCATACCATTGTTGGGTTTGTACCCCAAAGAGATCATAGATAAACAGACTTGTACGAAAATATTTATAGCTGCGCTTTTTGTGGTGGCAACAAACTGGAAAAGGAGGGTATGTCCTTCAATTGGGGAATGGCTGAACAAACTGTGGTATATGCGGGTGATGGAATACTATTGTGCTAAAAGGAATAATAAACTGGAGGAGTTCCAGGCGAACTGGAGAGACCTCCAGGAACTGATGCAGAGTGAAAGGAGCAGAGCCAGAAGAATACTGTACACAGAGACTGATATACTATGGTAAAATTGAATGTAATGGACTTCTGTACCAGCAGCAATGCAATGACCCAGGACAATTCTGAGGGATTTATGGTAAAGAATGCTGCCCACATTCAGAGGAAGGACTGCAGGAGAGGAAACATATAAGAAAAACAACTGCTTGAATGCATGGGTCGGGGTGGACATGATTGGGGATGTGGACTCGAAACTACCACACCAATGCAACTACCAACAATTTGGAAATAGGTCTTGATCAAGGACACATGACAAAACTAGTGGAAATGTGCATCAGCCATGGGTGGGGGGAGTGCGGGGGGTGAAGGGGAAAGTAGGAGCATGAATCATGTAACCATGTTAAAAATGAATATTAATAAATGTTTAAAAAAAACTGCTGCTAGGAACTTTTTATTGGACATGGAACCTTTTCTCTGTCTTTGACCTCCTTAAGGTATATACATACATACGTGTATATATATATATATATATAGTCATTTAAAATTATTCTAAGCCCTGGAAGACATTTCCCTGACACCTCCCACTCTGGAGGCTGCCTTGACTTGGAGGCTCTTGACCCTGGAGAAGTGCCTACTGGAGGAGACCTTTTTCCCTACCTAACTTTTCCCTTTCCAAATCTAAATAAAACCTAGCTATTCTACAATAAGTGCTAACTGATCTTTATTGAGCTTAGAAGAGCTCGGGTCAATTTCCCCTACTGGTGCTGGGGGCTACTGGCTGACCTACCATCCTTCCCTTCCTCTGGCTTTCCCTTCCTTTTCCTTCCTTCTTCTATCCTACCTTCCTCCTATCACCTTTATATCCTTCCCACCTCACAATACACAAATATATGTAGTTGCCACATGGATGATAATTTAAAGAATCAGAAAAATTCTACTACTTTCCAATAATAATTCCAAATTGTTTTTCAATACATTTGAACCAATCTGCAGCAACATTAAAAGTGTATTGATGTGTTTGTCTTCCTACATTCCTTCCAACAATGATAATTTTTGTCTTTAATCAAATTTGACCACTTGTTAGATGTAGGGTGGAACTGAAGAACTGTTTTAAATTGCAATTTTCTTATTGGTGATTTAGGGCATTTCTCACATGGTTTTGAAAATTTATTTTTCTTATGTAAAAAAACTTTGTTCATATCCTTCTGAAGCATTGATGACTTGTTACTGAACATTGGCCTACTGTATTTAATTCATTCTGGGTCTTATTTGTCTAGTTTACTTCATTATTATACTATTTCACTTTCAGCCTAATAATTTTGCTAATATTACTTCAAAACAAGTCTCGTAATCCTAGACCCCCTTAATACCATTTTCCCATTATTTACTTCAAATGAATTGATTTTTTTCTGATTAAAGTAGCCCTTTGATAAGTCTTTTTATAGTAGTCTGCAAATTCCTAACGCAACAGCTTGATTATAGTATTGAGAAGATCATTAAATCTGTATATTAAATACTGCACTCATTTTTATGACATTGGCATGGTGTAAACATAATCAATAAATAAATATAGCTCTACTTAATTATCTTCTTTTATTTATAGAAATAATATTTTAGTCATATGTATATATATATTATGCATATATATACTTAATCATTCACTGGGTATGTTAATTCCTAGATATTTTAAACAATTTGTAGTTATTTTAAATGAGTTTTCTCTTTCTATAGTCTTCTGATATGTTTTGTTAGTTATATACTGAAAGGCTAATGACTTTTCTGGATTTATGTTATTATGTTCTACTACTTAACTAAAGCTATTATTTTTCAGTTTTAATAAAGTAAACCATAATATTTTTTCAAATAGAAATACTTTTGTATTATGTTTGGCTATTCAATTCCCTCAATTTATTTTTCTTATATTAATAAGATAGATGGCATTTTGGGGCTACACTATGAAAATATAGACAATAAGTACTTTGATCATTCTCCTGATTGCACTGAGAAAGTTTAATTTCCTTCCTTATAATTAATGACAATTCTTGATTCTATACAGATAATGCTTATGATATTAAGGAAATATCCTTTATTTCTGTGTTTTTTAGTGTTTCTAACATAAAATCATGCTATATTTTCAAAGGCTTTTGCCCCATCTATTCATGTAAATGTGTTTTTTGTTAATTTTGTTAATTGTTTTTATAGTTTTTCCAGTGCTAAACCATTCATAAATTTATAATATAAATGCAATCTGATAATACTAAACAATTTTTGAATATATCAGTATAGTTTGTTGTTGTTCAGTCATTTCAGGCATGTCTGACTCTTCATGACCTCATTTGGGGTTTTCATGGCAAAGATACTTTCCCGTCTTAGTCCAAGACCTTTGGATAATTTTTATATTATGGTTTCTTTTTTGTTGTTGTTCTAGTTTCTGCCCTTTATTTTTTTAAATTTCTAAATTTTATTTTCCTTTCTCCCCAATTACATGTAAAAACAATTTCCAACATTTTTCAAAGAATATTGATTCTAGAATTCTCCCCCTCTCTCCTTCTCCTTCCTCCCCAAGCCTCTCCCACTTTGAAATGGTAATCAATATCATATAGATTTTACATGTGCAATCACATAAAACATTTTTCATAGTAATCCTTTTGTGGAAGGACACTCAAATTTAAAAAAATTAAGAGAAAGTGAAAAAAGTTTTCTTTGGTCTGAATTCAGATTTCTTCAGATCTTTTTCTCTGGAAGCAGATGGCATTTTTAATTCTGAATTCTTTGGGATAGTTTTGGATCATTATCTTGCTGAGAATAGCTAAGTTATTCACAGTTGTGCATCGTACAGTATTTCTGTCATTATTTACAATGTTCTGCTTCAGTTCATGTAAATCCTTCCACATTTTTCTGAGCTCCTCCTGCTTTGTCATTTCTTACCTCAGAGTAGTATTCTATTATAATCATATACTATAACTCACTCTCCAATTGATGGATACCCACTCATTTTCCAATTCTCTGTCCTCACAAAAAGAGTGCTTTAAATATTTATGTTATAAAGACTGTCCTCTTTTATTTTTTTTAAACTCTTTGGGATACAAATCTAGTAATAGTATTGCTGGTTCAAAGGGTATGTTCTGTTTTATAGCCCTTTAGACATATGTCCAAATTGCTCTCCAGAATAACTGAATCATTTCCTAACTCCCCCAACAGTGCATGAGTGTCTCAATTCTGCCATACCCCCTTCACGTTTTGCCATTTTCCTTTTCTGTCATAACAGTCAATCTAATAGTTGTGGAGTGGTATCTCAGAGTTGTTTTAATTCACATTTCTCTAATTTATAGTGAACTAGAGAATATTTTTGCATGCCTAGAGAGTTTTAATTACTTTGAGAACTGCATGTTCATATTCTTTGACCATTTATCAGTTGGCCAATGACTTGTATTCTTATATATTTGACTATATTCTCTATTTCTTGAGAAATAAGGCTTTTATTCGAGACTTGTAAAAAAATAATTTTGTGCCCTTTGACTTTGTTTCTTGCTGTCTCATGGCGTCATTAGCTCCCACTTGCCCAATTCTAATTTTCAAAATCTGATTTTCTTGAGTGATCTTTTGTATTTCCTTGTCCATTTGGCCAGTTCTACTTTGTAAAGAGTTCATTTCCTCAGTGAATTTGCGCACCATTTTTTCCAAATGCCCAATTTGTTTTTTAAGAAGTTCTTCTCTTCAGTGCATTTTTAATATATATTTTTCCATTTGTTCTTTTTAAATTCTTCTCTTTGTTGGTTTTTGTGCCTTTTTTACCAATTGACTTATTGTATTTTTAAGATATTAATTTATTATGTATTTTTTGTGACTCTTTTATTAAGCTGTCGACTCTTTTTTTTTCACAATTTCCTGTATCATTCATTTCCTTTTCCAGTTTTTTCTACCTCTCTAATTTGATTTTTTTTAATCCTTTTTAAGCTGCTCTGTGAATTCTTTTTGAACTTGAGAGCAATTCATATTTTTCTTGGAGGCATTGAATGCAGTCATATTGACTTCGTTGTCTTCTTCTAACTTTTGTCTTTTGGTCTTCCCTGTTATCAAAATAACTTTCTATGCTGAGTTTCTTTTTACTGTTTTTGCTCATTTCCCCATCCTTTTTCTTTAATTTTTATTTTTAAAATCTGATTAAGTTGACCTCTATAACTGTGGAGAAGAGAACACTGTTCCAGGCTTCAGGTTCTTTGTGCAGCTGCCTTCAGTGCTGACTCCAGGAATCTATCTGTTTTCAGTTCTTCCAAGGTAGTATGATGTAAGGATAAGTGTGTATAATTCTCTCCAGGCCTGTGCTCTGGTCTGGGGGTAACCACAAACACTCTTTTCTGCTTTGGAATGTAACTATGCCCTGCTCTCCTAAGGCTACAAGCCCTAGTATGTATAAGCGCTCCTCCTCCCCCTGAGAGTGCAACCCAGGACTGCTTCCTGGATCTGTGTAGGAGCAATGCAACAAAAGTCTTGTACCTTCTACAGTTGGCCTTCTAAGTTGTTTTAGGCTGAAATTTTACTTCACTTTGTATTTTTGTGGGTTATACTGCTCCAGAATTCATTCTGAGGCATTATATCAGTTTTCTGGAGTGTAATTAGGTAGAGACAAGATGAGTCCATGTACCTTCTCCACCATCTCGGCTCCCAATTCATTTTCACAGTTTCTTAAAATATACAGGGATTGCTTTACTGAATTAAAATGAGTCACTAAAAGTTTTTTTATTTCCCAGTGCATATAAAAGTTATGCTTATACTATACTATAGCCTAAGTGAGGAATAGTATTATGTCATTAAAAAACAATGTATATTCAGACATAGTAGTGGTATTATTATGCCTTTGGGCATCCTTCCAAATTGTCCTCTAAAATACCTGGATCAGTTCACAACTTTACCAACAATGCATTAGTGTCCCAATTTTGCCACATCCGCTCCAACATTGATCACTTTCCTTTATAGTCATATTGGTCAATCTGATAGGTGTGAAGTGGTACCTTAGAGTTCTTTTAATTTGTATTTCACTAATCAAGAGGGATTTAGAACATTTCTTCATATGATTATTGATAGTTTTGATTTCTTCATCTAAAAACTACTTATTCATATCTTTTGACCATTTTTCAATTGGAGAATGGCTTGTATTCTTATAAATTTGACTTAGTACTCTATTTTTGAGAAATTAGATATTTATGAGTGAAATTTATTATAAAATTTCCCCCAGTTTGCTGTTTCCCTTCTAATCGTGGCTGCATTGGTTTTGTTTGTACAACCCCTTTTTAATTTAATATAGGCAAAATTATTCACATTACATCTTCTAATGGTCTCTACCTCTTGTTTGATCATAAATTCCTCTCTTCTCTATAGATCTGAGCAGTAACCTATTCTATAATCCCCTAATTTGCTAATGGTGTAATCCATGATATTTAAATCACATACCCATTTTGACATTATCTTGATATAGGATGTAAAATATTAGCCTTTACCTACTTTCTGCCACATTGTTTTCCAGTTTTCCCAACAGTTCTTTTTCAAATAATGAGTTCCTAAACCCAAAGCTGTGCTCATTGGGTATATGAAACACTAGATTGCTAAGGTCATTTACTCCTGTATATTGTGAATCTAATCTCTTCCATTGACCTATCATCCTATTTCTTATCTAGTATCAGATTGTGTTTATAATTATAACTTTATAGTGCATTTTGAGATCTGGGACTACTAGATCACCTTGCTTCACATTTTTTTCATTAATACTCCTGATATTCTTGACCTTTTGTTTTTCTAGATGAATTTTGTTATTAATTTTTCTAGTTCTAAAAAATAATTATTTAGTAGTTTGATTCCTTTGGCACTGAATAAGTCAATTAATTTAGGTAGAATTGTCATTTATATTGTTAGATCCCCATGAAGAATTAATGTTTTTCCAATCTTTACTTTTTAAAATCAAATTAATCAACTCATTCTCTATTTTATTTGTTATTTAATAAAATGAATTCCTAGTTTTATTTATTAGTTCAATAGTTTTCTTACTTTCACTTGTGTTAATTTCTCCTTTGATTTTTAGGATTTCTAATTTAATCTTTAATTAAGGATTTTTAATTTGTTCTTTTCCTAGTTGTTTTTAGTTTCATGCCCAATTCATTCATCTGCATTTTCTCTATTTTATTCATGTAGGCATTCAGAGATATAAATTTTCCCCATGGACTTCTTTGGCATTATCCTATAAATTCTGATATGTTGTCTCCTCATTGTCATTCTTTTTAATGAAATTATTTATTATTTCTATTATTTGTTCTCATTCCATACCTTTTTTAGAATTAGATTATTTAGTTGCCAATTAATTTTTAATTTACCCTTCTACGAACTCTCCTTGATTATAATTTTTATTGCATAATGATCTGAAATGGATGCATTTATTATTTATTTTTTTCCATAGTTGATGGGGGAGTTTTTATGCCCTAATACTTGGTCAGTTTTTGTGTAGGTGCCATGTACTGCTGAAAAGAAGATATATTCTTTTTTATCCTTATTCAATTTTCTCCAGAAACCTACTAAATTCAACTTTTATTAAGTATCATTCACTTCCTTTAATTCTTTCTTATTTATTTTTTGGTTAGATTTCTCTAGTTGTGAGAAGGGAAAGATAGGGTCTTCTTCTTGTATAGTTTTACTGTCTATTTTCTCCTGAACCTCATTTAATTTCTCTTTTAAAGATTTGGAAGCGGGGGCAGCTGGGTAGCTCAGTGGATTGAGAGCCAGGCCTAGAGACAGGAGGTCCTAGGTTAAAATCTGGCCTCAGACACTTACCAGCTGTGTGACCCTGGGCAAGTCACTTGACCCCCATTGCCTACCCTTACCAATCTTCTACCTATAAGTCAATACATAGAAGTTAAGGGTTTAAAATTAAAAAAAAATTTGGAAGCTATACCATTTAGTGAATATAAGTTTACTGTTGATAACACTTACTTATTTATAGTACTTTTAATCAAAATGTAATTTCCTTCCTTATCTCTTTTAATAAGATCTTTTTTTGCTTTAGTATTATCTGAGATCATGATTACTAGTCCAATTTTTTAAAATTTCATCTGAAGCACAATTGATTCTGCTCCCGGCCCTTTGTGTGGCTCCCTGACTTAAATGTAATTTTTTCTTAACAAGGATTCTGGTTTTTAATTCACTCTGCTACCTGCTTCCATTTTATAGGTAAGTTTATCCCATTCACATTTACAGTTATTATTATCTGAGTATCTCCTCCAATACTTTTTTCTTTTTTTGATCCTGCTTTTTGTTTTTCCTTTCACTCTGTCTCTTTTTATAAGTGTTTTGCTTTTAATCCTCCCCTGTTTCCCTCTTTCTTCTATTACTCTCCCATCTTATTCTCCTCCTTCTTCTCTAGAAGGTAAGATAGCTTTCTTTCCCAAATGAATATTATTGTTATTCTCTCTCTGAGGCAATTCTGATGAGAGTAAGGTTTAAGTATTGTCTGTCACCACCCTCATCTTTTCCTTCACTATAATACATTTTTTTTGTATCTCTATAGGTGAGATAACTCTCTCTTCCATTTTCTCTCAGGGTAATCCTCTTTTTCATACCTTGATTCCTTTTTTTTTTCTTTTTCTTTTTTTGCATACCATCCCATTCTAATCAGATTACTCCTGCACCCTCTGTCTAAGTATACTTTTTCTAACCACTATGCTAATTACAAAAATTGTAAGAGTTACCAATATCAACTTTCTTTGTAGGAATACAGTTTGGCATCATTGGTTCTCTTAAATTATCTTTTTCTTGCTTCTCTTTTTATGCTTCTCCTGAGTCTTATATTTGAACATCAAATTCTCTGTTTAGGGCTAGTAATACTTGGAAATATTCTGTTTTATTAAATAAACATTTTTCCCCTAATAAAATATACTCAGTTTTGTTGGGTGGATGATTCTTGGTTGTAAAAATAGTTCCTTTGCCTTACACAATTATATTCCATGCCTTCCAATCCTTTAATGTAGAAACTGCTAAGTCCTGTGTAATCCTGACTGGCTCCATGATATTTGAATTGTTTCATTGTGGCTGCTTGCAGTATTTTCTTCTTGGCATGGGACCTCTGGAACTTGGCTAAAATATTCCTGGGAGTTGTTGTTTGAGTTTTATTTCAGGAGTGATGGGTGAATTATTTCCATTTCTATTTTACCCTCTTGTTCAAGAATATCAGGACAGCTTTCTTTGATAATTTCTTGTAATATGATGCCTCAGTTTTTTTTATCATGATTTTCAGGTAGTTCAGTAATTCTTAGATTATCTCTTCTGGATCTATTTTCCAGGTCAGTTGTCTTCTCAAAGGGATATTTCATATTTTCTTCTATTTTTGTCATTCTCTTGATTTTGTTTTATTGTTTCTTGATGTATCATGAAGTCATTAGCTTCCATTTGTCCAATTATAATGTTTAAGGAATTATTTCCTTTCATGAGCTTTTTTAACCTTTTTTTTTTCCATTTGGCTAATTCCACTTTTTTGAGAAACTATTTTTTCATTAGTTTTTTAGGATAATTATCTTCATTTCTTTTACTTTTTTCCTTCTGCTTCCCTTATTTGACCAATTCTCATTTTTCTTTAAACTTTTGCATGTAGCTTTTTTAAATCTCACCATCTCCTTCTGAATTTGTGCCTTGTTCTTTGTTTTCATAATACTTTTCTATGGTTAGATGTTGTTGTTGTTGCTGCTGCTGCTTGCTCAAATTTCCCAGTCTTTTTTTTAAAAAAAAAACCAAAAACTTTTACTTTTATCTTAACATTGGACTCTGTTCTCAGGATAAAAGGGCCACTCTCTTAAACTTCAGTTTTTCCTTGCTACTACCTTCAGCTCTACTTCTGGGCTTCTGCAAGTTTCTCTTCTTCCAAGAGAAGGAAAGGCTAAAGGCTGGGCTCTCTGAAAGCCATCTCCCACTGGTGATTCAGTCTCTTCTGGGGACTGTTGATGGCTTGAAATGCTCAAAGTACTATAAACTACCTTGTACTGGGGCCCATGGACTCACCTGAAGTCTAGAGAAGGGCTCTAGGCCTTATCCTGGGCTAATGTCTGCCAGACACACTGCAAACTGCCTTATGCTGGGGTTGTGCTAGGATTCAGGTCCTCAGTATAGACTTGGGCAGGGACTTAGAGCATTACTCTGGACCTTTACCATTCATGTGCATTGAAGACTATCTTGCACTTGGACCTGGGACTTTACTGTAGGCTTGAGCAGGGCTTTGAGCCTTCGCTTCATCTTGCCCACCAATTATACCACAGATTGTCTTGTGTTAGGGCTTGAGACCTCACTCTAGTCTTATGCTTTAGGGTGTGGGCATGGGGTACTCTGCTGTTGGCTTAAGCAGGGTCTCAGGGTCTGAAAGTTAACTTGGGCCCAGATTGAGAACCTGGAGCAGTATGTATGGGGTAAAGGGGCTTGCTATTGGCTTCCACTGGTACTCCTTGGTATTGCCTTGCTGTGGGCTCTGAGGCTTTCCTGCTGGTTGTACTCCCCTCTCACCCCAGTGAAATGGTCTCTCTATGCTTACCTTCCAAGTTGTTTTCTGCAGGAAAATTTCTTCACTCTGTCCCCTTGCTGGTTCTATCACTCTAGTATTCCTTTTGAACTGTTATTTTAAGGTTGGTTAGAAAAGATTCTCAGAAAGGTTCAAGCTTCCATGCTTCTAGTCTGCCAACTTGGCTTTACCTGTGCCTTAATTTAAAAATACTTTGTTCCCAAAAAATGCTAAACATCATCTGTGCTTTCAGTGAATTGTAATCCTTTTGTTGTTGGAGAGTCTTGCCTCAATGTGAATGACTACTGACTGATCAAGGTGGTGGTTGTTGAAGGTTGGGATTGGTATGGCTATTTCTTAAAAGAAGATAATAATGAAGTTTGTTGTTCTGATTGACTCTTCCTTTGACTCTTCCTTTCACTTGAGGCTTAGAATACTTAGAGGCTATTGTGGAATTATTAGTTGGCTTAATTTTGGTATTGTTGTGTCTTAGAGAACAGGAAGGCCTAAGGAGAGGGAGAAAGATGAGAGGTTTTCTGGTTAGTGGAGCAGTCAGCATAACATTTGTTGATTAACTTTAGCATCTTACATGGGTTCAATTCATGGTGCCTCAAAACAATTACAATAGTAACATCAAAGATCAGTGATCACTGATAATCACACTGATTATCAAAATGTGACATAGAGATGCAATGTGAGTACATATCCTTAGGAAAATGGTAATGGTAGAATTGCTCAATGCATGGTTGCTCCACACCTTCAATTTGCAAAAATCACAATGTATTCAAAGCACAATAAAGTGAAGAGAAATAAAATGAAGTACTCTATAGTATTAAAATACAATTTTTGTGGGTATATTGACCATGCTTTCCTGGGAATCCAATAGTTCTTGGATTTTTTTTCTCTCTTCTCTATTTACCAAGTCAGTATTTTCATATTACAAGATTATATAGAACTAGAAAGTCATTAAGAGGTCATCTAGTACAACTTTCTCATTTGCCAGGTGAGGAAACTGTGGCACAAAGAGATTAAGTGATTTGCCATAATTCAAACAGGTAATTAGTACCAGAAGCAGAACAAGAGCCCAAGTCTTTTGATTCTAGAATCAGCACTCTTTTCCAATGATAGAGATCTCAAGTACTTCGAATTTTGTCATCTTTTGACTTAGTTTATAATTCTCGTGGGACTGTTGAATTTTGAATTCTTCTATTTCTATTTACACCAACCAAGATTTTCCACTGCTCTGTTAATTTGTTCCAGAGTCTATTCTATTCTACTTTCTGTTCCATTCCATATTTTTTTCCTCTGGCTCTTTTACTAGGTCTCTCAATCACCCTAAAAGTCTTTATATATGTTCCATATTTTTTCTAAAATTGTGTGTGTGATTATAAAAAAAAATTATCCACTTTTTTCTGGAGTTTTGTCTCAGAAATCTCTTAATCATAGTATTTTATTATATTAGTAAATATTCTTGGCTTAGTAATTGTCTTAGTCTCTTTACTGTGTTCCTTTTCCTCCCCTTACATATAGAATTTAAATCTTGAGTTTACTGAATTGCTTGCAAATCTAGAATTCATTGGGAGTAGCTTGTGCTAGTTTTCCACTCTACCTGCAATTATATTCAAATTTTGCTTAATCTATGTAGTAGTTACTACTACAAAGATCCTAAAATTCAGAAATAGGTGTTTGGAAGAGGGTAGGTAGGTAATGCTAATATCAGAGAAGGTTTTATTCATTCATTCATTCATTCATTCATTCATTCATTCATTTAATCTTGTTTGTTTGTTTATTTATTTATTTATTTAGCATTGCCTTTGGTGTTTGGAAGAGGGTAGGGAGATAATGCTAATATCAGAGAAGGTTCCATTTATTTATTTATTTATCCATTCATCCATCCAATTAATTAATTAATTAATTAGTTTTATTCATTTATTTATTTGTTTGTTTGCTTATTTGTTTATTTGTTTATTTATTTATTTATTTAGCATTGCCTTTGGTGTTCATCTATCCCACCAATTACTTTCAACAAACTTCATACTATTTTTGGCTCTGACACTGTTGTAGCCATTGCTCCTCAGAGTTCTAATACATGGGGTCATGTGTTATGGTAGAGGATGGATGCAATGTGTTGCTGTTACCTGAAGGTAACTCTGAGGTGATGGTACAAACCTAGAGCATGGAGACAATACCTGCTGTAGTCTCCAAGGTGGTGGCAAAAGAGTTTGGTGTTTTTCTATCCTACCTGAAGTTAACTTTAAATTTTCTTTGCTTTAACAATTGCTTTAGTTGCATTATTTTGCAGTCTTCTACTAGGGGCCAAGGATGGGGTGGAAAGTGTAAATTAATGAGGGTGAATGTCATAAATGGTGAGGGAGTTGGAAAGGTCCTTGATTAAAGTTAGTCTTAAATTACCTCTGGCTCATAGATGTCACAAAAAGTCTGCCTTGAGGTGGTATCTGCATATTTGTGGTTGGCATCTTTGAATGAAAAAAACAATGTTTTCTCTGTGGTAATTTTTATGACTAATTTTCATACTTTGCAGCTGTAGCAAACTGCTGATTTGCAAGGTACAAGATAAAAGATGTTTCTTGTGAGAAAAGCATACCTTATTTCACCTGGATGTAGATTTTCAAATATCTCCTTCTATTTCCTTGGACATTAGGCACTCTTCCCTACTATAGACAGTATTAGGAGGTGGAGCCAGAGGAAGCACTTTAACAAACAGAAGTAAACTGTAAAGAAGAAGATATGTGATATAAGCATACAATGTACAAGGACATAAGAGAAAATCTAGTTATCTAATAACATCCATCTTGCTTGTTTCACCATGACACTAATATCTGAATACTGCCTCTATTTTTCTATAAGTGAGACTTTTCTGTTCCTACTCCAGGGGAGAGGGTTAATTTATTTACTGGATAGACAAATAAAATTGGACAGCTACACATGGAAGCTTTAGGACTTGCTTCTAGCCATATGTAACTCCATCAGCACTGATGAATTTGTGCTTGGAGATGATAAAGACACATCTTTTTGGTCTTTGATTCTTTGAGAAAAGCTGACAACTTGGTA
Source organism: Gracilinanus agilis (assembly GCF_016433145.1). Taxonomy (NCBI): domain Eukaryota; kingdom Metazoa; phylum Chordata; class Mammalia; order Didelphimorphia; family Didelphidae; genus Gracilinanus; species Gracilinanus agilis. The sequence continues at coordinate 386,434,785 of NC_058133.1, forward strand.
GATATTTATATTTATAAAGTGTCCCTCTCTTCCCATCCAGATGTGAATCATGTCAGATCTTTTGCAACCTAATACCTAAGAAAGGAACTTCAACTACCACATATCCATGAGCACATAACATTTAAAAAGTACATGACTGAGGAAACAGGATTTATAATTAACAATTAGAAGCCATGTTTAGAACAACATGGTGAAGCCTTGGATTTTATGTTTACATGGCCTGATATCAAATTCCATTTCTATCACTAAGTACCTTCGTGGCCCTAAGCAAATCACTTAACTTCTCTTAATTTTTTTTTCCTTTTGTAAAATAGATTTGGGTCCAAGAAGTCTTTCCATTTCTAAACCCATATGAATCCTGGAAAAGGAAGGAGAAAAGTTGAGATGGGCTTTGAAAGCCAACTAAAGATTTTATATTTGTTCTGGGACGTAATAGAGAGCCACTGGAGTTCAGTGGATTTGCCTAATGTCTCTCAGGTACATATGACAGATCCTGGATTCAGAGCCAAGCTCTATAAAATCTAGTATTCCTTCCACTGTGCTATGATGTTTAACAATGAAATGGATACACATTTTTAAATATGGCCCCTGATCATCAGCTAACTACCTCTACTTCCTTGAATGCTAGGTTTTCTATTTCTACTTGAAGACAATAGGATAAGATCATTTATTTAGAAAGAAAATTACAATCAGATCAGATTTGGTTAACTGGTCTGAATGTGATTAGACAAAACACAAAGATGTAAGACTCAAGGACACAAAACAAAATTCAGTTATCTAATGTGATCTTTCTACCTTATTACACCATTCTAGTAATCTTGGTGTAATTCTTCCTACTTTTCTGGATTCTGGGTCCTCTTCCTTCACTCAGAGAATTAATCCAATTTAGGTAGCAGCCAGAAATATTTAAGATTCAAAGACAGAAGGATAAAATCCAATTATCTAATGAGGTATATAGGGAGATGGAGGCAAGGCCTCTGATTTCACCTTGTAGGTCAACTAATTCCAGGAGTCAATATGTAGAAAGAGAGGAATACTATATTCTCCATTTCTAAAACCAGTCAATAAAAAAAATGCAAAGGATTCCAGTTCCTTGAGAACTCTGGTCAAAGGATGGAGACATATGCCAACCTGTCTAGTTTGCAAAATTAGTACTTCATTATTTGAATTCTTTAAATTCAGTTTGTGCACTTAAAATAATGAGAATCCCACAAAGATATCCAATTTTCTAGGGTGTTCTATTTGAAGAAAACTAAGTACACTTTAAAAAAAGTTTTTAAAAGGAATAAGTTTTGGTTTCATCATTTGTACTAGTTTTTGGTTCTGAAATATGGTCATTGTACTTATTTATCTTGTTGACTTATAAAGTCAACTTTAGGTCTAAAAACTCTCAGACTGCTACTTATTTGCAAAGACCAATAGGAGAAACTAAGAGCTTTTAGGAAAATTAAACAAACAAACAGCAAAACCCAGAGGAATGGTCAACCTTAGGTTGACAAATTTAGTGATTACTTGGTCAATGGTCATTGTCTGCTTATGGCCTAGCCCGAAGAAATAAAATTTAGGGAAATATATTGTACGATAATCATAAAGTTAGGAAGAGATCTCTAACTAAGGGGCTCAGGTCCTGAACCAAGAAGAGATGTCAAAGAGGAAGAAAAAAAACCAAACATCTATTAAGCACTACTATGTGCTTAGCACTGTGCTAAGTGCTTTACAAATATTATCTCATTTGATTTTCACAGCTACCCTGACAGGGAGGTGTTATTATGGTCCTTTTTATAGTTGAAGAAACCAAGTTAGGAAGAAATTAATTGATTTATCAATAGTCACACAGATGGAAAAATCTGAGATTGGATTTGAACCTAGACTTTCCGGACTCCAAGGCTAGAACTCTATCTGCCTGGTTACCTTTAATGGGAAAAAATTGACCTCCTGTCTGGGAGATAAAAAAGCCTTAGTGCCAGGGTCCTGAAGGAGAAAATCTTGAGAAATTTCCACTAAATTCAGGCTAAGAATCTCTGATATTTTTGAAAGAGCACAGAAGGACTCCAGCTGAGACTTAAAACTAATCCTGGACTCAGAAGATAGTGGAGACTATAAATGCCTGTAGAGGAGTAACACTCAGGAATCCAACAGATTGACTCCTCCAGTAGGGACACTGTTGTGTGTGAAGATCAAAGCCAGCTTAGAAGCATGGAGATCCAACCAACAGAGATGCCATATTCAGAGGCTTTACAGCCCTGCTTTAGTTGCATTAATCACATCTGTATTCTACATATGTGCATCTCTATCTCTGCACTTTTTTTTAAGTTTCTGCTGATTCTCACCTTCTCATTCTACATATATTTGAAGAACATTATGTTACAGGTTTTTGTGGAGAATATTTTTTATCTATTGTTCTTAATATACATCTTTGTAAATGCCTTAGTTGAGTTAATTAAGTCTCTACTGGTTGATGTTAATAAGAAACACACCAGTGGGGGCTTGTGAGTTAGTGTTAAAAAGCAGTCATTCATAGGATTACTCTCAGAACCTGAGGTATCTGCCTCTTCGGATAATTCAGCCTACAAATTAGAGAACAATTTGGGAGAGCTGTCCAAAATAAATGCTAGGAAAATACTATCTTCTACAATATTATCTCCTCTGAATGTATAAGGGTTTTCACACCTGAAATTATAGGATTTAGAGACAGGAAGATACCTTAGAAATGATCAATTCAAAACCATTTTTTACAATGGAGAAAACTGGATTCAAAGAAATTATGACTTGCCCAAGGTCACAGAGATATTAAGATTTGTATTTGGTTCCTGTGACCCCAAATCTAATGCTGTACTGCATTGTCTTTATGATCTCTAATTGTTGATCATAAATCCTATCTACCCAATCACATTGTAAGCTTCTTCTTTTTTTGTTGTTTTTTTTAAACCCTTACCTTCCATCTTGGAGTCAATACTGTGTATTGGCTCCAAGGCAGAAGAGTGGTAAGGGCTAGGCAATGAGGGTTAAGTGACTTGCCCAGGGTCACACAGTTGGGAAGTGTCTGAGACCAGATTTGAACCCAGGAACTCCTGTCTCTAGGCCTGACTCTCAATCCACTGAGCCACTCATTTGCCCCCTGTAAGCTTCTTGAGGACATTCTCAGTCCCTTTTTTACCCTCCCCACCTCAACAGCAACATATCACAATCCTGGGCATATAGTAGTTGAATAAATTCAAGATGATTATCTCTAAGAACTTTGAGGATCAAGGTTTCTATATTTATATAAATTTAGGCAGATTGAACATGATTACTAGTTTTTTTTTATTGTTAAAATTCAAAAGCTTTTACATGAGGCTTTCTTAACCTGGAGTCTAAGGATTTCAGGAGGTTCCATGAACTGGAATGGGGGAAAAAGTACATTTTATTTTAATTAACCTTTAACTGAAATTTAGCATTTCCTTTACATATTAAAAAACACTGTTCTAAAAAGGGTTCCATAGACCTCAGCAGATGGCCAAAGGAGTCCATGACACAAAAAAGGTTGAGAACTGCTGCTCTAGAAAAGAAAAATAAATTAAAATACTTTCAAAATTTGTTGTATCAAATCATTTAAGTCTCACAAATATAGGCATATATGCAATTTTATCTTTTATTCATTTTTGATAAAGAAAAATATTCTGGATTCTAACTCTGAAAATTGGGAAATGTGAAAAATCTCAATGATATTTGAAAATGGGATTTAGATTTCTGGAGTATGACTTAAATATATTTTGGTAGGGGAACGTTCCCATCTTGTGGGCTTTAAGGATATTGCTAGTAGAGACAAGGACATAATTGCTAGTATAGACAAACAGAAAATGCTTCATTTTCCCAGTGATTGGTCTAAATAAGGATGAGCAGAGAGAGTAAGAAGGGAGATATGGCACAAAGTGGAGATATTGTGAACATAGATATAAAGACAAAGCATTTGAACTTTTTTTTTTTCTTAAACTAATCATGCCAGCTAAGGTATTTGTATCCTGTGTGCTTCCACACAGGCTGTCCCATGGTCTTCTCCTCTGACCAAAAGGGGATTTAATCTTTTCATAATAAGACGATAGAGACTTTGCTTTATGTTAGGAAACCTGAGTGAGAAGTGCTGGTCTCAATTTACATGTTTTTACACGTCATAGTACTCATTTTTTCCTCCTGTCTTTACCCATTTGAACTCCAAGTCCAGAGGAAAATATACTATTTGTAACTTTCCCAAGAGAATTTTGAGGGAAGATGAGGATGAGGACAGAAAATAATTTGAAGTGTGGGCTGAAAGGAGTCTTTGAGAGATTTGGGACCATCAGAATTTCATGCAATCTAAGAAAGGAAAGGCCCGCCTAAGTCTCGTAGTACAACTCATTTCTGAACCTTAAATTTCCCCTACAATGTTTCTGCTAATTAGACCTTCAGTCTTTACTTGAGTTCTGGAGATGGAATACTCACTACTTATCAAAGAAGAGCAATTCACTTTTCTATAGTTCCAAGTTTTAGGATGTTTTATATTATATAGATCTTAAATTTTCAATGTTAAATTCTAAAAATTTATTTTTAAGGGGCCCAAACTGGTTGGGGAAACCTTGATTAAAGGTTTTTCTTATTGATTCTGGTTTCTGAAATAGAAATATGTAAAGTATATCATTAGTATAATTTAATGTAACAGATTGTCTTCTTCACATACAGTGACACTCTACTCAGCATTCTACAAAAATACAATAATGTTCCAGACTTTTTTGTAAAGTTATATTTCCCATATTTATAGAGCAAATTTTATTCCAGATAGAGGTATTAGGTATTGGCACCTCACCTCAGTTATTCCTTTATGAAAGAGATAATACAAGGATTTCATGACAAATATTTGTTTAAAAAACAGGAAAGGACTTTGAAAATGTAAAAGTATAATATAAATGCTAAATAAAAATAATACATTCTGAACAGCAGGTTTATTTGAAATAAAACTTATGAATTCCATTAGCATGGTATGTTTACAGGCTTTTGAGAACTTGTAACAGGATGTTTTCTACGAGTGTATATATGTGAGGAGACACCAGTGGGCACAGAACTAAGTGTAACTAAAGCTAGGGAAGAAGGCAAAGCAAAATATAAAGGTGACATAATTAACTACATATTTTTGGCCAAGAAACCTGCTATTTTGGAACCAGAAATTATACAAGTTGACTATCTAAATTGGTCACAGTCATTGCAATAGCATTCTTTAAGGATGAGCTCAAAACCTCTAAGGTTTTAGCTGGCTGTATCTCTAGATGAAATGTCAGAAATACGGGTAGGCACATAGGAGAGCCCAACAGGGTTCGTTTTATCTCTATGCCTTCCTCCATACTCATCTACAAAAAAGTTGTTGAAGCTGAGAAAGAGGAAGAACACAAATACAAGAATGTTTCGTAAACGCTGGGCAAATAGTTCTTCCTTGAATGATGACCAAGTGGAGTCCAGCCTTCAAAAATTAAAATCAGGAGGTCCATATAATGTTCACCCTAAGTTTAGGGAGGTTGCCCAGGGATACCCAAATCCAGTGACCAGAGCATGAGGTATTCAGCTAGAAGTTTGGTCTCTGTCCTTTGTTGTAAAGAGCTTGGTACCAGGGACCAAGGATCTCCTGCTCAGGAGAGGTGTTGTAGTCAAGACTCTGAACAAAAGAAGAACATTGTCTCTCTAAAAGAAAAAAAAAAGTCAAATTACTTGGTTTTCTAAAAGAACAATTACCAAAGTTTTTCACTTTTTAGCAAAAGAGCATGGAAAGATCTACTTTTCCCATGAGAAAGCTAGGTGCCAGAAGTAGAAAGAAGCTTCACAGTCTCTTGTCTAATGGGACCACACTTGGCTAAGGTTGACAGATACTATCTTCTAGGGGAGAAGTACCTAGTGTAGACTATCTGTTGGAGGTCATTGAGGTAGAAAACTTGGTAGGAATAATAGAATGACAGTCAATGTTAGATGTAGTGGCTCTATAGTGAGAGAGGCATGATGAGCTATTCTCTCTACAAATCTACTTTTCCCACGAGTGATATTTTATTTGTGGGAGAGGGAGCCCCAGGTTTTTGGTGGAGTGATTTATTGTTATGTTTCTTGCTATGACAATTCATTAAATGCTTTTGTTTTGAATCAAATATACTTCTTTCCTGATTGACTACTTAAGGCAAACACTTCAGCAAGGGCTCATGAGTAATAATTTTAGAGGAAAAAGATTCAGAGAATACCTTAACTTTGGGGTAGAAATCTCTGGGGATTCTACCCTGTGAGATGGGGAAAGTAGAGTGCCTTAGGTGGTACAAGTCAAATCTATCTCTTTTTAAAAGTTTTTTATAAATTAATTAAAAATTAATAAATTTTGTTTTAAATTAGAAACATTTATAGATTGCTATCACTTCATGAGAGAGCTCTTGTAAGAGTAGAACAGAAAGTATATGCAATATTTCATATCTGTAGCAATCCCCACCACTTCTCTATGTGAAAAAAGAAAAGTCATAGCACTCTCTCTCTGTGTGTCTCTCTCTCTGTCTTCCTGTCTACTCTTTGTCCCATTCCATTGGGAAAAAAAATAAATTCCTTGTAATAAATAAATATAGTCAAGTAAAACAAATTCCAGAGCAGCTGGAGGTGGCTTAGTGGATAGAGTGCTGGACTTAGAGTCAGAAAGACTAATCTTTCTGAGTTCAAATATGGCTTCAGTTACTAATGGTATGATCCTGGACAAGTCACTTAATCCTGTTTGCACCATTTTCCTCATTTGTAAAATAAACTGGAGAAGAAAATGAGAAACTACTCTAGTTTCTCTGCCCCCCAAAACCCCAAATGGGGTCAAGAAGAGTCAGGCATGACTGAACAACAAAAAAAATCCCTAAATAGTTATATATGAATATATATGTATATGTATATAATATATGATATCTACATATACACACATTTATACACACGTATTTATGTCTAATTCTGCATTCTAAATCCATCACTTCTCTGTAATGGATAATATATTTATTTCATCAACATTCCTCTGAATTCATGACTGGCCATTGTTTTGATCATAGGTCTTAACAGATTTCATGGCTCTTCTTATCATCTAAATTAGTCTTCTGGTTTTCATTTCATTCCTCATCAGTTTATTAAAGTCCTCAAAAAAGTTAATTTTTATAATATTGATATTGGAGTATATGTTATTCTAGTTCTGCTTGCTTCACTCAGTATTAGTTCATATAAGACACCCCACATCTCTGAATCATCTATTTCCTCATTTCTTATAGCACAGTATTATTTTATCATAATAATATGCCACAACTTATTTAGTCCTTCCTTACCTGATGGATATCCCCTTAGTTTTCAGTTATTTTTGCCACCACAAAAAAAAAGAGCTGTAAATATTTTTGCACATAAAGGACCTTTCCTTCTTTGTTTACTTTTGGATATAGACCTAACAATGGCAAAACTGTCAAAGGGCATCCACTGTTTATTAACTTTTTATGTATAATAATATATTTCCTTCCAGAATGCTTATACCTAATACGGGTTCATCAGCAGTGCATTAGCATACCTATTTCCAAAACTTTTCTAACATTTATTAATTTTAAATAACAACCCATCCCACCCTCCAACACTCAGAAAACCACCAGTGAAAGGCTTACTTTTGTTTAGTTATGATACTTATAGGTTTGGAATAGAGATGAAAGTGACAAAAGAATCCAAATAATCTTTCAATTTATTTTTAAAAATCAAGTCCAAAGTCCCTATTTTCCCTTTCTTATTGGAAAATACAACCCAAATTCTTATGAAGATTTTGTCTTGTGATACTTATATCTTTCACTGGCAAGCATAATTGCTTTGTACCTTACTTTCAGATCTTAAAATGTGGATGATAATATCATTATTAACATATATAATTTATAAAAGTCCTAATGAATACAAAAATATACAATTCTTATGATGATTTTGACTTTTTTAAAAATATGAACTTCACATTTGAAAAGTAATGTCCTTTTTTCCTTCACTTCACCATTTATGTTGCATTTTATTATCACAACCTCTGTAGTTAAGAATTTATACACATTTCTCTTGGGAACAGATAATCAGTATTCAAATTAGACTGTATGAACATTTATTTTTGTGATAGCTTGCATACTAACAGAAAAACCAAACGCAGATGTTACAAATATCAATAATTGGAATTCTGGCCAAGTCAACTTAATACCATCTTTTCATCCATTATTATAGTATGAGAACAAGGATTAGAGTGCTTTAAAAATTATATAATTTGAAAAATAATTTAAAAAGTAAATGCAATGTTGATGGTTCAGTTTGAAATATTGTTGGTTTAGAAAATATCTTACTAGAAATCTCACGTTACTTTATGGTAATCATCAATAACACACATTTGCAAGATGGTTGACTATAATATGCGGTGTTGTATAGAGCTACAAAACTAAACAAAATGAACTAACTGGAAGGGGATAGAATCTTTGATTTTGGCCCCGTTTGCAACATGTACTATCCTGTCCCCCCAAATGATAGGAGCACAGATAAAATATTATATAATACAAAAACATTTTGACAGCCTTTTACTTTAAATTCAATATTTCTTTTTTTTGTATGATTAAAAATTTCAAAATAGAATGAGAAAACAGTTGTGCTATCCATGTCAGTAGGTATTTATTAAGTTCCCAGAGAGCAACAAGAATTAAATAGGGTTTTTACTTTTGTTTTGGGTACAGCCCTGATTTTCATCTCTATTCATTTTTCTGATGCTCTTTGCCTTTGTAGGAAAAAGGTTGAACCAACTCCTGCAGACACACAATTCCTCTGTAACTTCTATTCTTCCGGAGTTGCCAGGGGCACTGAGAGGTTGAATGATGGGTCCATATTCACAAAATTAGTATGAGTCAGAGGCAGTACTTGAACCCATGACCAATTCAGTTCATTCTTCATTATGTCACTGTGTCTGTCAGTATTTGGCCAGAACACTCTCTTTAAGAAGCTTTTAATATAATAATATATTGTATTCATAATAATATAATATAATGACACAAAGATAATAATGAGCATATATTTCATTGCTATAGGCAATATTTAATTTGAAAATTATACTTAATATAACAAAAAAAAAGAAAATGATGAATATTTGCAGGGATGTGGAAAAATGGAGACACTAGTACACCGTTGGTGGAATTGTCAACTGATAGAACTATTCTGGAGAGTGATTTGGAACCACGCCTGAAGGGCCACAAAAACTGCACACCCCTTTGACCCAGCAAAATACTAATATTAGGTCTGTATTCCAAAGAGAGCAGAGATAGGGAACAATAAAAATATGGATAGCAGCTTTTGGGGTGGCAGCAAAGAACTGGGAACTGAAGGGATGTTCATCCACTGAGGAATGGCTGAACATGTTGTTGGATATAATGGCAATGGAATACTATTGTGCCACAAGAAAGGATGAACAAGATGATCACCAAAAAACTTGGAAGGACTTCCAAGAAGTGATACAAAATGAAATGAAGGAAAGTGGGGAGACAGCATACACAGTAAGAGCAATAATTCTGAATGGCTGAACTATCCATCAGTAATGCAAGGAGCGAGGGCAGCTCCGAGGGACTCAGAACATCCTTGGCCATCCACCACCACATACAGAATGGATGGAATCTGGATGCTGATCAAAGCCTGCCGTTCTTCACTTTATTCCCTCCATAAATTTTTCTCCAGTGCAAGAGATATGTGTCTTTTTTCACAACCCAACGGACATGGAAATAAGCATTGTATAACAAATGTACAACCTATATCATATTGCCTGTGGTCTTGGGGATGGAAAGGAAGGAGAGAACATGGATCCTCAAATGTCCAAAAATGATGGTTAAAATTTGTATCATGTAAACTAGGAAAAAAAATAAAATTTTTGAAAATTAAGAAAAGAATGATAATTACATCTTACTGTTGCTTAGTGAATAAGCATACAAAATTTCATTGTGGATTAACTTTAGTAGATTCTCACAGTAAACCTATGAGATTGACAAATTGAGTATCATCATATATGTATATATATATTTGACAGAGTAAGAAACTATGGGTCAGACAAGATATTTACTCAGGCTGTGCCAAGCCTCAAGTCAGAAGGACTCCACTTTTTGTGATTTCAGATCTGACCTCAGATACTGCCTAGCTGGATGACCCAGGAGAAATCACTCAACCCTGTTTGCCTCAGGTTCTTCATCTGTGAAATGATCCAGAGAAAGAAATGGCAAACCACTCCAGTATCCTTGTCAAGAAAACTCCAAATGGGATCAAGAAGAGCCAGACAAGCCCAAAAAATGACTTAACAACAAAATTAGTCATCAGTAGAACTGGGGTTAGAACCTAGGCCTTCTGATTTTTATTCCTATATTCTGGGTACCTACAACTTTTATTCTTCTCCTTATGCCACTTGGTCAAATTTTTTTTTCTTAGTTCAAACTCATGATTTTATCGGTGTATGGAAATTCCCTCTTTTAACACAGATAGGCAACTCCTATATCACCTACAATCCTAGTCACAGAGGATTGTCCATTGCTTGGACAATGAGAGTTCATTTACTTGTGCCACACAACCAGCACGTGTCAGAGTCAGAATTTGAACCCAAGTCTCCTAGACTCCAAGACCAATCTTCTACTCGTTGTACCAGGTCAACTGTCTAATCAATATTAGGTTTGTACAATGAATACAATAAAGGAAGGAAGACATTGAAGGGAAAGCACGGATGAATGGATGGCTCTAATCTGTGCAAGGTTCTCGGAAGAGGCTGTCTTGGAGTTGTGAAAGGGATTATTTGGAAAGGCAATTGAAAGAAAGGATTGTTTCATGATTATGACATGGTTAGAGATGAGAGAGGGATGTCTAGATTTTAGTTGGCTGCAAGAAATGGATCCTTTGGTGAAGTGGAGTTTACTAGCTGCCCACTGGAAGAAGAGCTAGGCCAGAACCCCACTGAGGCAAGCAGAGACATTTCCCTTTTTGAGTGTCTAGCCCTGAGCCCAAATGCTTTACCCTCTATTTTTACCCTTATTATTTACATCTTTGAGGTCCTCAGGGTTCTATTTGGGGCCCCACTGGGAGGGAATTTCTGTAGGCAGACTTGAAGAGATAAGGGTGGTTGAAAATTTTGAAGTCAGAATTTGGAACTTGATCTGGATGATGATAAGAAGCCACAAAAAGGCCACAAAGAGTAGAATGACATGATTATAGCAGTTGGTGTGGAAAATGATCTTATCGGCTGGGTTTGGAATGTTTTGAGGTGTGGAATAAAACTCTAGTGAGGGAGGTCAGCAATGAAATTAGTATAGTCCAAGCATGATAAGATGTTCTAGACCTGGAGAAATGATTTGGCAGCTGTGCAGGGTAAAAATAGTTGGATTTTGGCTATGTTGGAAGCAGTTACCGTTAATCACTGGCTGTAGGTAGGGATCAAAAACCAAAGAGGCATTCAAAACTGACCTAAAGTTTTGGGCGTAGGGGACAGATAGGAAAATGGCATTGTTTTCGTGAAGAGTCTAAGAACATAAAAAAAAAAAGTGCTAGGTCAGAGTAATAGTCAATCTATATTCTTAGGCTCTGTGTGTCTATTTGTATTTCTTTGCGAGTGGCATCAAGGAGCATTTTTGTGAGAAAATGTTATCTTAAAAGGTTAAAGCTAGATCCCTCAACATTCCAGAGTTTTCTCCAACAACTCATTATACTGAAGTATGAAAAATGATCTTTTAATTGAATTTTGAGAAGAGTTGGGTCAAAAATTAGAAACCTTAATGGTGTTCTCTGAAGATGAAAGGAAAATGAAGTTTTATCAAAACTGGAAATGTTTGTAGGAGATCTGGGAATATATGTGTTTTAAACAGGGGACCTTAAGAAAGAAAATCTTAGATGGGGGTAAAATGTAAAACTGATTCAGAAATTACCCAGAGAATGTACTTAGAAGAGATTTTTGGGATGGCAATTTAAAATCCCTTTGAGTTTATCATGGAGTGGACTAACAAATTTGCACCTAGTTCACAGCCCATATTTCTATTCCCTTCTATTCTCTTTCTAGGCTAACTTTGGTCATTTCACAGCTCATTCTTAACAAGGCCAGTGGAAAAAGAGAGAGAAGCTGAAATTCAAATCAGTTCATTAGGGTGTTTGGTAACAGTTCTTAAAAAGGTTGGACACAGAGAAGGTTTTGAAATCAATAGCCGACTCAAAGTTTGGGATTATCCATGGTTTTCATTTATTCACACACTCTTCTTAAACCCAGCCTCCTTCACATACCCTTCAACCCAATGGCAAGATATTCAAGTGGATTCTTTTATAATTAATTTTACAATTCAAAGAAAGGAATTGAATAATTATATTTTCTCAATTTAGTTGAGGAAAACATTTCCTCCCCGAAAGATAATCAAGAATAATCTTAATTTGAAAAGTTTAAAAATTACAGCACACTCAATAGTGAGATAATTTTAAATTCTAGGTAGGCCTTACTGAAAAATTTCAGAAAAGGCTCTCCTTCCCTTTGTTAGATGCAAAATAAATAGGCCTCTCTCCAGCAGAGAGGGGGCCCCTCCCCTACCCAGTACTAAAGGACTGCTTTTCCACTGTTTACACTTTTTATTTCTGATTCCTAGAATCACACTTGCTAATCTTTTCTTCAGATACTCAACTGTTGTGTATTGATACACAAATATTTAATAGAACCTCATTTACTTGAATTATTTTGTAAGGGTGTGTTTTGTCATTTTTTTAAAGCTAATTAAAAAAAAAAAAGAATGACTGAAAGGTCTAAATGGAGGCATATTGCCAACTGAGGAAAATTGTCAGTATCTAAATGCAATACTGACCCCTTCCAGTTTTGTTATGTTAACTAAAGTATACAGTTTTTAATCCTAGGACTTTATGGCCACTTTATAATTGACAGAAGTAATTAAAGCTTCCAAAAACGTTGCAATTTCTGTCTGGTTCATTGTCATGTGCTTAAATACCTGGTTTCTAAGTTGTGACCTGAGACCTATATAATATTTCACATTTTTTGAGACCTAGAATTTTTTTTTCAATAGAAGACCATATAACCTGAAGAATCCATAAGTTTCATAGTCCATTTTTTATATATAGTTTGAAATCTAAAGATGCCAACCCTTTATCGCTTCAAGAATTGAAACTTTATTTCTTATTTTTCTCTACCTGTGGCACGTACCGCTACTTCTCGAGGCTTTGTGTGAGATGCCTTTGGAAAAAAAAAAAATCTTTAATGGCCGAATGCATACATTTTAATAAGCACAGCGAAGGTTAGCTTCCATGAGCAGTGCTTTAAGAAAAGTAAAGTAAAAAATAAACAAAGAAACCTAAAACCTGGTCACACATTCTCGTTTGGCTTTTTTTTTTTTTTTTGGATGTGATTGTGTTTTACTCTGCCTTAACGGCTCCGAGTCGTTTGACAAGGCTATAGAAAAGATGCACCTGAAATAGTATCTGCTGGTCGCTGCATTTGCTAAAAGGCTTTAAATGCTGCTTTCCAGCCGCGAAGGCGCAGCAGCAGTAACAGGAAAGCAAGAATGAGACACTACAGCAGCAGCGGCAGCGGCGGCGGCCGCGGCGGCGGCGGCAACGGCGGCGGCGGCGGCGGCGG